>NC_055969.1:18078896-18378896 GCF_018492685.1 Alosa sapidissima
ACAGCAGACCTTACCGAACAGAAAGGTGTAAAACAGTCCCCTGTACAATTAGCCGTTCCAGACTAATCCCGTTTTGAATTTGCAGTAAATTTCAACATACATGGATGTCTCCAAATTTGGGATTTAAGTTTTACACTGTGTTTAAATTGTTCCACATCATTTCATAACGGGCCAAATACAAAATAAATATTACAAATGTCGCCTAGATATCGGTAAATCAGAGGACAGCTGACAATAAGAGTTTGTGAAAGTAGCCTTAATGATCACAAAATGCTAAGCATGTATCTAGGCTATTTGAGTTTCTTAAAGCTGAGCTGTGCTTAAATTGTTCAATACATGATTTCATAACAGGCCAAATACAAAATAAATGTTAAATATAGTCTAGATATCTGAAAATATTAGATGATCAAATGATTTACAGTTATATGTAATATGTCATGTTTTATGTTTTTGTAATGTTTCATACAGTGATGCAGGTCTACTGCAGTGAATACAACTTTGACCATTTTTATAGCATACTACTGTATAGTTAACTTTGGCCTTGGTGCCCTGACATGTGGCCTTTGTGCCCCCCACCAAATATGCCCAACTGAAGGCCAAGTGGCCTTGCCCCTACAATGGTGAAATTCCAAGCCTGCTTACATCATCCACTTGCTGTTCAAGCTTAGTCTTGAATTTAGTCAGAGTGTTGACTTTATCTTCCTCTGCTTGAAGATCATCAAGAGTCTGCTGGTGGGCCTCTTGGAGGGCTTTCTTCTCCTTTGTCAGCTTAGCAAGGGACTCATCCTGTGAGGCCATCTCCTCAGTTAGGTTCTTGACCTGCACATAGAAAACTTTACATTAGTATATTATAGTGTAACTTAGATATTTTATTTTTAACAAACTACATTGATCCGCCCTTTATAAATCCCAACCTTGTTCTCTGTAGCATGTTTCTCCTTCTCCACTTTAGCCAAGGTCAGCTCCAGATCATCAATGTCCTTCTTCAGCTCAGAGCACTCATCCTCCAGTTTCCTCTTCTTGGCAGTCAGCTCAGCATTGATTTCCTCTTCATCCTCCAGTCTCTCGGCTGTCTCTTTGAGCTTGGCCTCAAGCTGGATCTTACTTTTGATAAGACCCTCACACCTCTCCTCAGCATCATTGAGACCCTCAGATCCCTATTATAAATATAAGATGGAATTATTGAAAACACAATGTTGGGACTGGGTAATTGTGAATATTGAAATGGTACAGTATACACTTACAGATGCCACTTGCAGTGCCAGGTCATTCCTCTCTTGCACTAGAGCCACCATCTTCTCCTCTAGCTCCTTCTTCCTGGCTGTTGTCTTTGCACAGTCCTCTTTGAGTTTGTCATAGTTCTCTTTCATGTTGGCCAGCTCCTTCTCAGTTTCAGCACTCTTCAGCAGAGGCTTGATTTTGTAGTAAACTTTCATCCAAGGCCAAGTCTTGACATTCATGAATGACCGTATATTGTACTGGATGCTGTAGATAGCCTCCCTACACAAGAAGGGTGGTGAAATCTATCCTTAAATATTGTATGTAGAATTATGAATACCGGTACATGAAATGTGTAAAAGGTAGGGATGTAACCATACCAAAATCTCACAATACAATAATACAGTACCTCAATAACAAGTCCATGTTAAAACATTTATTGCAATATTGTAGAGATGTAACAACATCAATCTCTCAATACGATACCTCGGTAACAAGTCAACGGTAAAATATTTATTGTGATATTTAAAAAAGAAAGGCAAATTGACTTTAAGACTTGGAAAATTAAAACATTTACTACCAAAGTTACATTTGGTCTTAGGTCATTAGGGGGCAGCCGTGGCCTACTGGTCTCACGGATTGGGATAAATGCAGAGACCAAATTTCCCTCACGGGATCAAAAGAGTATATATACTTACTTATACTTATTACGTGACATAATATGGATGCTAAGTTATAACTTTGGTATAAATAGACAAAGATTGGTCATTAAATGCCATGTCTGATATTTACATGATATTATTCATAAAGGAAAACTGCCAGTTTCTCTCCCTCAGTCTTGCCTCTAAATAAAAAATTAATTGATGTCCTTTGAAAGACCTATTTAAGGTCATGTTCATAAGGCAGCCTAATACATAATTGAATTTATGCATATTGAAATGGGCAATAGGCTATATTTATTTAAGATTAGGTTATTATTTCCTTCGCAGTCCTAACTTTTATTGGGCTACTTTGGCTACTCCTATTTTCTTTATAGGCTATGAACTAAGTCTCCAATTCACCTTATTCCCCCCATGGCCAGAATGAGGCTGCAGGGTACACTTGCCATCACACTTCAGTCCAGCAGATGGTGGTAATGCACTCTGTTTGCAAACTGCCAAAAAAAGCTCATGGTAGTCTTATGGTGTGTCCATAGACCAATTTAGTCGTTCGGTTGATAAATAAAACATCTCTGTGAATTGAAAGTTTTGTTTGGAGGCACTGCATAGTTGCATAAGATGTGCGTGTGTGTGTAGCTTGTACATGATGAAAATGTTCAGATCAACTATAACAGGCCTAATCAAATATAGACCGGAGGATCGCACAGACTGAAAAAAAGATTATAGGCACGCATAGGATGATGGTCTCTGTAATTCTTATAGACCTCTGAAGTTCGCCTACAAAAAAGTTGCCATCTTTGAGATCAGGTATCTGATTTTTCCTATGGGAAAATAACATGGGGATTTGGAATTATCACACCTGTTAAACTCCCGCGGGGACAAAAAAGTCTGAAATGCAGACGTTTTCCTAAATACGCTTAGAGTGGATACTGTGATCTCCGGTAGCCTGCATGAAGGCAGCACACTTTGACGTTTGATATCCAAGAGCTAACTACTAACTTAATGGCAAGTTGCATCGCAAGTTAGCTCTGGGGTAGCAAAAATCAAAGTGTGCCGCCTTCACGTACCGGAGATCGCAGTATCCACTCGAAGGCAGAGGACAAAAGTGTGTAGGCCTACAGCAAAATGTTTGCATTTTCGATTTCGTTGTCCCTGCGAGAGTTTAACAGGTGTGATCATTTTAAATCCCCATGTTATTTTCCCATAGGGAAAATCTCAAGATACCGGATATAAGATACTCCTTATATAGCCTAGGCAAAGATGGTAGCTTTTTTGTAGGCGAACTTCAGAGGTCTATTTTCCCATAGATATTAGAAAGCTAGATACTGCATTGGGCTCCCGAACGTACGTAAATAGCGTCGCCATCTTGGTGGGGGAAACAATAACTGGAGCAAGTGTTGCTGTCACTCCCCCATAGACAGTAAACATGCTGCCCCCAGCAATATAGCGGTCGCTTTTAAGTATGCCACCTAATAGAACTCGTGCCCAATGCAGTATCTAGCTTTCTAATATCTATGTATTTTCCCTCCGCTCTGCTGCACGGCAGCTAAAACAGAACTACAGTTTTTTGCCCTGAAGACCTATCGTTTGATACCATCACATGCAGTGATGCCAGTAACGCGTTACTTAGTAACGGTCTATTTTGACCAGTTTTTTACGGTAACAATAATCTAACGCGCTACTATTTACAAACCAGTAATCAGATTAAAGTTACTTATCTAAGTCACTGTGCCTTAGTAAAAAGATATATTTTTTGCTTTCTTCTTGTCTCAGGGATTAAGGTCATGTAGGCTATGCTCACGTTTTCAGCATGAGGACAACTCACGTGTAAAACCACGCAGCGACACAAACGTAAACAACAATGGAGGGACTATACAGTCATTATTTTGAGTTTGTGTCAGCTAAACATGACAACATTAAGGTACATTGTACATTCTGTGCTGGCGACAAAGTGCTGTCTAGCTAGACATCTCAAGTCTCCCGAAGTTTTGGGAGTCTCCCACATATTGATAGCGGCTTCCTGACGCCCGCAAATTACATAAAATCTCCCGGAACCTAGAGCGAACAAGAGCACGCAAGCCAGACCGGACTTCAAATTGCGTGTGCATCTGAGTTTAACGCGCACAGAACGGAGAGGGAGGGAGAGAGAGAGAGGAGTGGTGCGTGTGTGCCTGAAGCGCATCCAAGACAGAGAGCATCCTGGTTTGTTTTGCTAAATCAACCAATCAGTTTTCAGAGTAGGTGGGCTTATATCTTTTTTCTCCCAAACTTAATTAATCAGTTCAGTCAGTGTATATAGGAACAGGAACGTCATGGCAGAGTCAGTGCCCCTCAAAAAGGAACATTTAAGACCCATTTCACATCAGACTACACAAAAGTGTACCCAATTGTCTCATAAGTGTAAAACATAATGATAGTCTTGCACACTGCACTGTTTGTAACAGTGACTTTAGCATTGCTCACAGCGGGTTAAATTATTGCAAAAGACTTGTTGAGGTGAGTTTAACAAGTGTAATTTAATTTGCATATTACTCAGGCTTATACTAGATGGCTTGTTGCCAAGGCTACATGAAAAGGCCAAACTACCAAAATCTACATATTTTACTATCAAAATTTCTATCAATAGGCCTTCCTTATCTGGTGTACTGACTAGACATTATTGAACAAAAATCTGAATTTCAGTATCTAAGTAGGCTAGGTTGGGATGTTTGCTATACATTGTTGACATTACTGTTAAAATGCACTTCCAGTATAGTGAGTATTGGCAAAACCGGTTATCCTTTTTATGTTGAGGCGGTGGGGGTGTTGTTGGCAGCTGTTGAAAGTAACTAATAAAGTAACTTGTAATCTAACTTAGTTACTTTTAAAATCAAGTAATCAGTATTCAGATGACTTTTTCAAGGTAACTGTGGCAACACTGCATGTCCACGACGATACCGACACTTTTGTTGTCACGATATCGTGAAATTAACAATAGGCTTGTTCAATTGAACTGTGTCTGACTTTTGGCCTTTTCTATTTGTCTCGTAAATCCGCCGCCCAAGTTGGAAAGTGTAAATTACCCAGTTTTCTTGCAGCATTTTACGCAGGCACGCCCCTTTACCTCGGAGTTCTTGAGGGTACCCCGAGGTGGCCGTACGACCTTACAACAAACATGGCTGCGCCCATAGTTGAGATGAGATGGCATGTATTTTCTTTGCATTTGTACTGTGTTGGTCATTTTAATGTCGATGCAATGCTCTTACACACTAGATTACATTGCTGCTTCAACCTGGTCACCAATTCATGCATTGCATGGTCTTGCTGTGCATGCAATACAATGTAACGATTTGTTTTCCAGCAGGTTAGCCAGAGGCTACAGTACATGTAGCACAAAACAATAACAATGATGGCGTTTTCCATTTGACTCGTAAATCTTGTATGCCCACACATACAACATGTACAAATGAGTTGCTAGCGCGAACGCTGGGGTTTGTAGTCTTTTTGGGAAGAACATGGACACCACCAGGGCAGCAGCTGGACATTGGCCTAGAACACGAGAACATGTCCCTCATTCTCCCTTGTTGGGTATGGTCAATGTGAATTAATAATAAAAACTTTTTTTAGTAACTCAATTTCGCCTATTTCAATTTCAACAAGTGCTGTTGCGTTTCTCTCGAGCCACAAGGGGCATTCGCATCGGACAGGATTTCTAACCAGTATGCATTGCGTCCATCCCAGTATGCATTGTGTTCAACCCAGCATGCATCACACCAAGTCAGATCTGCGCAGATGTGCATCAAGTCGAACAAGCCTAACGTTTCGGTCCGTTGCTTAACGTCACACGTTTCTCACTCGCCTGGACTGAGTATGCGCGAGAACCGAAGTCGACCAACAGGAAATGGGTTCAAATTTGCTTCACTCGTCTCGTTCGAAGTCTATGGGATGTCTATGTCCATATATTTTACTGTCTATGGTTACATCCCTTATAGAAAGTGTAATAGTGTAAAGTGTAATCTTCTCAGACATACTTTAGACAAACACATTTCCTTTAGCAAACAGCAAAATGCATTATCAATTTAGACGGATACAGAGGCGGACTATACTATTAATACTAGCCTACTCAATCTTTCATACTTCTGAGTTCTTTTGATATACACATTTACCTCCTTTCCATCATCTTTAGAAACTCCCTCCTCATCAGGAAGCCACGGCAGAGAGCCTGAGTCATTGTGACTAGGTTAGACAGTTTCTCATCTCGCAGCTCCTCAAGGGTACCCAGCAGACCAGCTTTGAAGAACACCTGAGGGATAAAGGAAAATATAAGAATGAATACAAGCATTGAATATAAGCATTGACACGGAGAAAGCCGTGCTCTAGTTTGTACTCAGGTAAAAGGTGAAACAGGTAATAGATTGCATGAAATGTATCTACCTTTGTGTGTCCAAACTTGTATTGAGTGTGATCAACATCAATGGAACCCAAGAGCTTCTCAGCAGCCTTCTTGTTATCAATGAACTGACCCTCAGGGATTACACTGGCATTCAGCACTTTGTATCTGAACAGAATAAACACATAGAGCATTACTTTTTCCTCTCTAAATGCAGTATTGAATATATATGATACTTCATTGGCTTTCACAGTTCACCTCTGCTTGAAGTCGCCATAGAGGATTCTACTTGGGAAACCCTTTCTGCAGATTCTGATACCCTCTAGCACACCATTGCACCTGAGCTGATGGATGACCAGGAAGTTCTGCATATAACCTGCATGTCAAAAACAGGTCATGAGATCTCATATTCTCAATGTAATATAACACACACACACACACACACACACATATATATTTATCTTTATTCACTACCAAACACCCTTTACCTGGTTTCTTTATTTCATTTGGAATCAGACAACGCACAAAGTGAGGATGGGTGCTCCTTAAGTTGGTCATCAGTTTGCCCAAGTTCTCCTGTTGAGATAAGAATTCAATTAAAACATCCCCTCGCCTTTCTTTAGGATGATTGATTTGTTGTTATTGGTTTAATATACACACTCTGAACTGTGATGACACAGTCTGCATGGAGCCACCCTTCTTCTTCTTCTGCTTACTACCAGCAGCCTCTGTTGAAATACAAATGATGGATTCAGTAATTAAGTTACATATATAGAAATTCATACATAATACATTTTTTGCATTAGCTTGTAGACTTGTATAGGTTTTTTGTTACCCTCAACAGCAGGTGGGTACAAGACAGGCAGGAGTTTTACTCCCGACTTCTGGTACAGCTGCACAACAGAATCATTCAGTGGATCCTTGTTCTTGTCCAGCCACCCAGTAACATTGTAGTCCACAGTGCCGGCATAGTGCACCAGGGAGAAGTGGGCCTCAGCCTTGCCTTTGGCAGGCTTCGGCTTCTCAAAGGCCTTAGTTTTGCCAAGATGCTGGTCATACAACTTGTTCTTGAAAGTGGTGTCAGAGGCCTTGGGGAACATGCACTCCTCTTCAAGGATGGCAAAGATTCCCATAGGCTGTTGGAAATAACCTTTTTTTTAAAGTGGGTATTATAAAACAATACAAATATAGTATTTGGCTCATTTGACTGATTGAAACTGACCTTCTCAATGAGCTCAATGCAAGCGGCTAAATCCATGCCGAAGTCAATGAACTCCCATTCAATGCCCTCTTTCTTGTACTCCTCTTGCTCCAGAACGAACATGTGGTGGTTGAAGAACTGTTGCAGTTTCTCATTGGTGAAGTTGATGCATAGCTGTTCCATGCTGTTGTACTGTGATTGAGAAATAGTTTGTAATATAATTGTCGAAGTTAGACAGGTAGGGTCTCGCGCCAATTACTCAATGCCGTGCGGGTGTGTTATTTTTGGGCAACGTCAATCAACGTCACTTCCCAACTGGAAGTATACTACATTGTGGTATGAGTGAAAAATGGAGTTAACTTATGCTTACATCAAAAATCTCAAAGCCAGCAATATCCAGCACACCAATGAAGAACTGCCTTGACTGTTTAGTGTCCAACATCTCATTGATACGGATGACCATCCACAAGAACATCCTCTCATAGATGGACTTGGACAAGGCCGCAACTGAGTTATTGACCTGAAACAGAATAAAGCAATGGTCATGCTATGTTCAGAGACCATAAAGTCAAATGCTTATGCAATAAAAGCAGGTCATTTAATTTTCACAACAATTAATTCTGTCCAGACACTGCCAAGTGGTTTGTGATCTTTAGTGAACTTTTTAGTGAATGAAATAATACCTGTGGCACAGTCTGACCCTTGGTGACATACTCATTTCCGACTTTCACTCTTGGGTAGCACAAAGCCTTCAGCATGTCAGCGGAGTTCAGGCCCAAGAGGTATGCGACTTTGTCAGCATCTAAAAACAGTGCAACAGTGTAGCAGTTTGGTGATTTAACATTTAAAATGACCAATTTAATATACTCCATGCTCCAAACAAATTTGGGATAGCATATGAAACAAGTTTGTCCACCTGAATCTCCTCCCCCTAAATCAAAACATTTGTCCAAGATAATGTTAGGTTAAAGGCAAAAACATAAAGGTATCTGAGTGACCATTGTATTTTATTAATCCAGAGGCAAATTCAAATATACATGAGTATACACATATGTTGATATAAATAACATGATGGCATATCAATTTTGTGCATGGTGCAGCAGCGTTAAAGTTACTGCTTGACAATCGTCCCAGCATTACGGTTTATAGGGGAGTGTCAGACCCAAACGCAGGGCAAGGCAAACTTGGAATTATGAGAATCTTTAGGAACTGAACACAACACGAACATGGACAAAGACCGACCAGGAACTGAGGGAACAAGAGGACTAAATATACTGGGGAACAAGACACAGGTGACACTGAAACAATAATCAGGGACAGGTGAGGGGCGGTGACACAGGTAATGAAGAACACATGGCAAGGGTAAACAAAGGAGCACATGGAACAGGACACAGGAAGTAAACAAAGCTAGCAGGAAGTCACTTAAGAGGAGCTGACATAATTGAAAAAACACTAAACAGGGAAAACAGAACAAGACCCGGGTTCACTTTCTGAATCTGCCAGTGCCAGTCCGTGACATTTTTGATAGATGTGTTTAGATATCAGTCATGTTTAACCATTGCCAGTCCGTGTCGTTACTAGAACTGACTGATTCAGTAGTGTTGTAACCTACCCTCATTGCCATCAGGCTCAGCCTGCTCCTCACGCTGCTTCTGCTTGAATTTCATGTTGCCATGATGGAGCACAGCACCGGTCAGCTTGTAAATGGTGAATTTCTCCTCATTAGTGAAACCCAGGATGTCAATGGCATCCTGGAATGATAAATTATTTGATTATTTTAAAGTTTTTTTCTAGAAATTTAAGCGGGGGAAACACATTATTGAACAACTTACATCTGTGGCATCCAACTCCTCTTTGTCATCAATACTGGCCACAGTGATCTGACCCTGACTGCACATTGGGAAGTCATAGGGGTTGGATGTGATGAGGGACATTTCTGTAGGGGTTAAAAAGCAATTTTATGAATTCAAAATTACATGTATTGATTTTTGAACGTTGATTGACAATATTAACCATACCTATCAGCTCAGGCTTGTGGTTGGTCATCATCTGGTAAAATATGTGGTAGCCTCTTTCATCAGGAAGCTGGAATGTCACTCTGGACTTCTCAAGCAGGTCTTTTTAAGCAGGGAAGCATGCATTTTCATTTGATACATTTAAGGCAACAATGAAACCTTTCTTTAAACACAAAGATTAATTATACTTACAAGTCTCAATATCAGCACTAGCCAGTTTTCCAGATGTGCCAAAGTGAATTCTGATGAATTTACCCTGTTTGAGATTACATTTTGAAATTGCATTTATGCATGTAGCTGATGCTTTTACCAAACCAGGTTACAAGTGAGGAAAAATATTGAAGTATTCAATAAATATTCAAATATCCAATAATAGACCTAAGAGTAACAATAAATACTGCCTTTACTAATACAAAAAGTAAAAAATGATAGTGTAGAGGTTTAAGTATAAACCAGAGGACATTTTTTTTAAAATACTAATATTCAACAAAGTACATTTTAGTTTAAAGAAAAACCCTAAGAAGTTGATTCTATCAAAAATGACAGAACCGAGGTAAGAGTTTATATGAGAGACTAAACTTACGAAACGTGAAGAGTTGTCATTCCTCACAGTCTTGGCATTACCATAAGCCTCCAGTAGTGGGTTGGCGGCAATAATCTGGTCTTCAAGAGATCCCTGCAAGTCCATATATTATGTTATTGAAGTTCATATCTGTTGCTGTATTTAGCCTATAAAAATGCAAGGGGTTCCTACCTTTATTTTTCCTGAGGCTGGGACAGGTTCTGCCTTCTTCTTGTCGCCACCAGCCACTGCAATTGTTGCAAAGTACTGGATGACACGCTTGGTGTTTACAGTCTTGCCAGCACCAGATTCTCCGCTGTATTAAACAGAAGATATTGCCATTTTTCTATATCACAATTACAAAGTGTACCAGAAGAGTATACAGAAGATAATGTAAAGGTTTAGCCTTTTAATAATGTAAAAAGTTTTAAGGGATGCATGGACACTTACGTGATCAGGACAGACTGACACTCCCTGTCTGTGGGGCAAAATAGAGATTCACAGGAATGGTTAATTTTACATAAATGAAACAAATATATATTGTATTTTTTCAGTGTTGGTTTTAAAACTGAAAGCATACCTTGTTGCATGAACTGATAGGCATTGTCAGAGACAGAGAAGATGTGGGGCGGGGCCTCCACACGCTTCTTGCCTCTGTAGGCATTCACCACTTCTGTGTCGTACACTGGGAGCCACTTGTAGGGGTTCACAGTGACACAGAAAAGTCCAGAGTAGGTCTAGAATGAAGAAATAAAGAGGATTAGTTTTTCAGCTTTTCAACTGTTCTATTTTGTTTTTCATTATATATTCAAAAGTGTAATGCTTACGTAGATCATCCATGCTGCATAACGCTCTTTGAGGTTATACAGGACAGAGGCTTCATTAAGGTGGGTCATCATGGCCATGTCCTCAATTTTGTCATATTTGGGAGGATTCAAGGGGAAGACTTCGTCTTCCTTCACTGTCTTTTCCTAAAACCAATGTAGAAAACAGCTTTAACAAAGAGATGTATTCAAGAAAATGTCATGAAAATGTTATTTTAACATCAGAACAATTTCAACTGCCTTGCTAAAGTACCTCCTTGGTTTCAAGTGTTTCAACAACGCATTTGCCACCATCCTTCTTTTTAATTGTACCCTTGACGTACAACTCCTCTTTATCAACCACAAAGCAAGCAGTCTTTGCATCAAAGGGCTTGGTTTGGGCCTCAATTCTCTCCCTCTCAGGCTTACGAAGGTAGATGGCAGCTTTGCCAAACACGGCCATTTCACCGTCTCCCATGGTTGCTGGTTACTGCATTAATTATAAAGATGAGGAGCAAACCGTTTCAACATAAAATGCTTTGCACAATCAGACATAGAAACAGAAACAGTACTGTAAATAAAGTAGTTGACAGTGATTAGGGGACAAAACCACAGTTGTTTGCCAGACCTCCGAGCTTATCAATGTACATAGGGTACTCAAACTGCAATTCATTAAAAGTAAAATACAAAACATTCCTTTGATATCTAAATAACAATGGAACCAATCTAATCCCATCCCCCATTATACTAATTTACACATTAAATATAAGGTTGGCCATACAGCAGACGGTAGTAATGACATTGAATAACAACATGGATTTCGGTGCCTCATTTTTTTGCATTAATCATAAACATGTAGAGCAGGCAGTTTCAACATAAATGCTTTACACAATCAGACATTAACAGTACTGTAAATAAACTGGTTGACAATCATTAGGGGACAAAACCACATTTGTTTTCCAGACCTCCATATGGAGCTTATCAATGTACATAGGGTACTCAAACCACAATTCATTAAAAAGTCAAATACAACACAGTCTTTTAATATCTAATTAATAATGGAACCCATTTATTTACGGCATTATTGTCCTAAAATCTAATCCAATCCCCATCATAGTAATATAAACATTGAATATACACACGTATTAAAAGCATATTAATTGACTATGATGACTTTTACAAGTTTTTAATTTCCCCTGTTGAAGCTTTTTAGGTGGTAAAATATCACTGAATTATGGTGGAGGGTGGCAATGTTTAAACATAAGCTTCCATTCAAGATTCATGAAGGCACTAGTGTCCTAACTAGTGACATTAGGTAATTAATTGTGTAGGTAAGTATAAGTATATATACTCTTTTAATCCTGTGAGGGAAATTTGGTCTCTGCATTTATCCCAATCCATGAATTAGTGAAACATACACAGCACACAGTGAACACACAGTGAGGTGAAACACACAATAACCCGGAGCAGTGAGCTACAGCAGTGCTCGGGGAGCAGTGAGGGGTTAGGTGCCTTGCTCAAGGGCATTTCAGCCGTGGATGTGGGCACAGGAGAGTGCTCAACCACTTCCCCCTCCCACATTTTTCCTACTGGATCAGGGATCGAACCGGCATCCCTTCGGTTACAAGCCCAAAGCCCTAACCAGTAGGCCACGGCTGCCCCCAGGTATATTGGACATAGTCTGCAAAGATTGCATATGTCTATACAAATAAGACCTTGAAAGGAGCTACACCTGTGCCATAGCAATAATCAGTAAATGCCCTCCAAAAGATTTACTTGAAGGTTGTTTTAATCGTTTAGCTGTTCAGATAAATCAGATGTACTGTAAGTCAGATGTACCTTACCTTTTCCTCCCAAAAGAAGATGATTTTCAAAAGAAGATGAATTTCAACAGTTGTTGTTGAGTATCTAAAAATGATAAACATACAGAAACAAGTATTTTAGTATCAGTAATTATAATGTAGTAATCTTAAGTGTATTAGTTGCTTTAGAGATGAAGAGATGCAGTTTGCTATGACACATTCTCTAATAGGAGCCACCTCCTTTCTGTGTCTGTCTGTGAAAGACTTACTGTGCACTGGAACCCCCCCTTCTGCAGCCCTTCCATAGTCCCAGCAGGTCCTTTTATTGACACTCTTCTGTCAACTAAGCAGAGTTCTAATAAGGCAAGATGTGTTTGATTGATGTGTTTGGATCTATTTAAACATTACGTCAAACTCACTGTCACTTAAAAGGGCAAAATAGATGGTTTACCTCAAAGTAAGGGCCATAATCAAAATATGTGCCTTTTTTGTGACTCATTTTGTGAAATGATTTTGTGTGTATGTTAACCGATTTATTTAAGGGATACATTAGGATTTAATCATTAATAAAAAAAAAAAAACATTTGATATCTGGAGAGAGGCTCATTATGATACAAATCTGTTGTTATTTTTAACTGAGCAGAAACATATGGAATAAGTAGTTAATGGAAGGGGCACATTGAGCAATGTTGCCCATAAATATGTTTTCACTATCCACATAGAATAGTTCAGTTGGTATATACTTTGATGTCAGTATAATACAAATGCAATTGTTATATCATAATTATAGTGCAATGTCTGCCCCATACGTCTGCATATGATTTTTTTTTGCTTTTATGGCCAAGGGCTTTCTTGTCTGTTTTTAGATGTTTGTGGCAGCTTTATGTGAGTTTTCAGTGGTTTGTAAATATCAGTTTACTAAATTTTGTTTCCCATTGATTTGTAGGAGGATCCTTGAAATAAATTGCATGTAATTCATATCTCCATCAAATATTAATGTAGGCTACTCTATAAATGCTCACTACACATACATAACATGTATCACTATGTTTTGTTTTGGCAGTGATTGAAATAGTAAAGTTTAGGGCAATACTCTGTGTGAAGAGCACACTAGTTTTATTACTGGTGTTAAGTGTCTTCTTCTAAGCTCCCTAGATGCCTGGACATACTACACTAGCAAAAGTGCAAAATGGACAACACAGTAAATAAATTAAATCTTAAAATTAGGTATCACAAATAATAAGACACTATGATTTCTTGTGTTCTTTTTCAAACTGTGACACTATTTAAATACTTGTGAGTCTTTCCCAGGCTAGCCGTGTGTTTTTTTATGGTGACTCCTCAAGTATTTGCAACCAGCCTCCATCTCCATAGTTGAAACACCATGCTGTCATATTTATTATGAGACTGTGTATTATGTTCCGTTCAGTTTGAAGGACGATTGTATTTCCCAGTGTGTTCTAAACTACTTCAGCTTACAAATACAATCTAACCAAATGTTATTAATCTGATATTGACTGATTTTAATCAAGACATACAGTACAGTATGTGCTCAACAAATTTGCTTGTTTCCATGATGAGACGTCTTAAAATGAGTCAAACTCTTATTAAATTAAGAAAACATATTTGACAAGAAAGGTAAAACATATTTGACAAGAAAGGTAAGTCTATTTATATTGAAAACAATACCAACTAGATTTGTTTTATCTTGATATAAGATGAATAACACTTTAGATAAACTTTATTATTTAAGCACTTGTTGGCTGTAGTGAATGGAAAGAGCACTTGTTGTGCTCCCTCCAGGCTGTGCCTGCTTCTGGGTCTCCAGCTCCTGTCCCTGTTTCCATTCTGGAAACCCAGTTGGTGATCAAAACCGCCAATATTGTGCCTAGCAGCCCTCTGCCATAGAGATATTACAGCCCTGCACCATGTCTAGCCCATGTCTGAGGTGGTTCCGATGCTTGAGATGGTTCCCGTTCATTCTGGTTCCTCACAGGCTCCAGTTTCGGCTCCTTGTCTCGCTCCAGTCCCAGCTGCTGTTCTGCCTCCTCCAAGATACTTTCAGAGTGAATGAGTTCAGTCTTCATCTTGAAGTTCATCCTAAGTCTTAAATATCAAAGTTATCTTCCTGTAACATTGATGTTGCAGCATCAATGTTACAGGACATCTGAATGCCTACTCTCTATGCCACGTATAACACAATCTCGTTGAAATTACATGCATATTTAAAGAATCACTATCAGGTCTGGTTATTCCTATTCCTTCGCTGTTTCTGGGTTTTCGCTGGATTTGGGCTCGCATTTTTCACGACACACCTCCCCCTGCAGCTTCGGTAGCAAATGACTGCTATGCTAAACCCCCACTAGCTAGCGAGCTAGCCATCAAGAAACCAAGCTAAACACATACAGGGCTCACAATAAAACGGTCGAGCAAACACATTGTTCAAACCACATTACAAAAACGAAGTTTACTAGGCTACTTACAACAGCAACAAAGCCAGGGTAGGCTACTTACAACAGCAACAAAGCCAAGTCGGCATCCGTTTTGGAGTCTTCTTCGAAACTACAATCTGACTACATTTTCGAGGCGCGATTGGATACTTCCAATGAGTCACATCCGGATTTCTTCGGACCGGGAACAGAAAGTTGCATATTCAGTTTTTCCGCGGAGAAGCGAAAGGGGGAGACGAAGCACCCACCAAACGACCCAGAAAGTGTTGTAGAACCATCAGAACGACTCTCAACCTGCATAATTAAGGTAATTTTTGCAAAAATTGTTGCATAGTGCTTCTTTAATGTAGGCCTAAACCTAATCAATTTAATTGGAATTACTTGATCAAACTGGGTTATCACAGCATAAATCAATTTTGTAAACCGAAAGAGAAATGCTGAACTAATTCTAGACATTTCATTCATGTGCAGCCGATGTACATGGTAAAATCAAGTAAATGCCAGCTATTTTTCTTTTCAGTGTAGATGAAGGTGGATATAAATAAAATGGATAATTGGATGGATAAAATGGATAATTGGATGAGTGGATGGAGGTAAAATAATAGAT
Organism: Alosa sapidissima; assembly: GCF_018492685.1. Classification (NCBI taxonomy): domain Eukaryota; kingdom Metazoa; phylum Chordata; class Actinopteri; order Clupeiformes; family Clupeidae; genus Alosa; species Alosa sapidissima. The sequence goes on from NC_055969.1 coordinate 18,094,583, forward strand.
GGATGAATATAGATAGACAGGTAGAAAAATGGTTGGGTGTAGATACAGTAGATGGGAAGATGTGAGTTGATGGATGGATGATAGATGGATACATGGATGAAGATTCGTTGGGTTGCAACAACAATGAATTTAGATGGATGATAGAGGATGGCTATGAATGTGTTTACATTACATTTTTGTTTGTGAACCTAGCTGGGTCCGTTTATGTCATAACCATAGCTTCTTTGTCTGTGTACTTTTGTGTTCATTCATTATTCTATACGGAAGCGTATTGCTGCCACACTATAATAAATAAAAAGGCTCAGTATTATGTAATTACGTGAAAAGTTTCTTGTTATAACAAAATCTTTTTCACGTTTTAGCAAGATATGTATCACGTTATTACATGAAATTATCACGTTATTTCATGATAATGATATTTTCACGTTATGATTTTTTCACGATATGATTTTTTCACGTTTTTACAAGATATCACGTTTTTACACACAATTATCATGTTATTTTAAAATAACGAAACTAAACTAAACAAGGCCACGAGAGCCCATGGCTGGCATAAATGATAACTAGTCGTGTCTATGAACTTGCACCCTGATTGCTATTACACAGTGCTGCTTGATGAGTGTTTGTTTTTGTGCATGTGTGTAGGCTACGTGTGTGGTCAATTCCCAGCTGACTGAGGAGCAGCGAAGAGGGATGTGTGTGTATCGGCAGAGAGCCGCTGAAAAGGAGGCCGATAGAGAGGTTCTGTGCAGGATAGCCAGCTCACACAGCCTGATAGTTCTGCTTTATCTTATTATCAACACAATAAATAAAACTTTCGCTAACTTGCCGCAAGAGGGAGAAAGGGCTTTGATAAATATGTGAATCTTCACGCAATGTGGGTGAATGTATAGAGCAGACATGTGGACTCGAGTCACATGACTTGGACTCGAGTCAGACTCGAGTCATGATTTTAATGACTTCAGACTTGACTTGATAAAATTCGGCATGACTTGCAACTCGACTTGGACTTGAATACTATTCACTCAAGACTTGACTCGGACTTTGCCTCTTTGACTTGTGATGACTTGACATGTCTCGAATCAAAAACTAAATTTCCTGATCGTGTACCAGTCAACCCAGAGACGCTTTCCCGCGACTAAAAAAAAATAAAAAAAATAAAAATAGCGGAGACAAGCGGCCAGAGCACAGTTCAGTAGATTACTGCCACTACCCCCACACGCGTTACGCACTGTGTGTAGGGCACCAAGAGACAGAGGAAGGACCAACATTTAGCCAATCACTAGTAGCTTTACTGCAAACTGATTTGCACTCTTGTTAGAGAACGTTTGTCAAAAAGCACCAACAGCATGTTACATAAAGATGATACTTTTCGAGTCCTCTCCATTAAGATCCAACTTAAACTTATGCTAAGCTACTGCATTTAATTGAGAACACATCTAAGCAAGCACGAGAGGGAGAGAAAACGAGTAGGTTCCAGCTGGCTTGTCATTGTTGATGATGATTGATATCTTCTTTTAAATATAAGAAACATATAAAAAGAAATCGTGGAGGCAAAAAAATACGAGATTAGAGGAGATTGTGAATTTATCCGTTTCTCACTAGCCTACTATACTGTTATAAACTATGAGATCCAGGTCACTATGACATAGCTGCACTCACTGTGATTTGGAAAGTGGACAAGAATATTATGAAGAGTTGTCTTTGCCTTGTGTAATGGAACTGGTGAGTCTTGAAGTATTCAATAATTTATTTACATGAAGCACATGATATGCCGATTGAAACGCATTCCACTCAGCTACTGTAGCTAGGTGGCTACTGGCTACCAGGCTCATAATTCACTTTTAATTGCAAACAGAAAATGTCAAGCAAGCATCATGTCATACATGCTTCTCTTTCCAAAGGAATGAAAGCTGTTTGTGCCAACTTAATATCATGCTTATCATTGTTAGAATTGTGCTATACATGTGGCACAAACAAGTTTGTGGACTAGCCATAGGCTATATTTGAACGGAGCTGGTAAAAAAAGATCATTATGAGAACGTGTGGACAGTGGCACACAATGGGCTTAAAGTGACCGTGCACCATTTACAAATTAGATAAACAGCATCAAATGTCTAGTATTTCTTAAGAAATTAATACTTTAAAACAAAATTACTGTCATTATTATCTTTTAAATAATATAAAACTGTTGACCTTGGCTTCCCTTATGAGTCACCACTGGCAGACAGCCTAATAAATTGTTTGCAGGCAAATCTGTGGCCTAGCGCAGTGAAATACCATCAGTCAAATTATTACTCGTCCTTACAGTGGGCTCCGCAATTTGGAAAACATTATATATATTTGCAGCTGTGCTGAGTGTCATGTAGCTATCCATTTTGTAGAGATTACTCAGGTATGCACATGTGTATATTACACAGGTATGCACATGCATATGTCGTAAAAGATTACAAGACAGAAACATTGAACATATTTTAATCTGTATTTATAGAAAAAATACTGTGGATTAGATGGAAGTGCTAAAATTATGATCGATAGTCTAATAATGGCATTATTAAGTGAAGAGTACCTGATGACTTGTTCAGGACTTGAAAAAGATTGGGACTTGGACTTGGACTCGACTTGGCTTTGATGTGACTTGGACTTGGACTCGACTTGCCCTTCTCTGTATTTACTTGGGACTTGACTTGGACTTGACTGCTAAGACTTGGGACTTACTTGTGACTTGCCAAACAGTGACTTGGTCCCACCTCTGGTATAGAGCGCTCTGGCTCGGTAGCCTGCATGTCAGGTCAACGCTGTCATTTCTAAGGCTGTGGGGAAGGGACGCCGGGAGTGAGTAGTGAAGCGCTGCAGTCAGTGCAGGCTGCTGGAGAGCACAGCAAAGAAAATATTCAAACAGCAATAGCATGCGCTTTTTGAGATCACACTTAATCAGGCCGGCCACACCAGGAATCCTCCCGACTCTCCCGATTGGCACTCCGCTAGGCTAGCCTACTGCACACAGGTGCAGAATATTCTGCACAATGCTTGGGTGTTCGCATATAATAGGCTATAGGCCTATAACAATATCATCCACCGTGTTCAATAACAAGAATGTCTTAAACCGAGTTTAAAATAGAATTTGATTGAGTCATGTAAACGAGCATATCCTATTCTTGCTTCTCGTTTCGTTTAGTTTCATTATCTTGAATAACGTAATAATTTAATGTAATAACGTGATATATATCTTGTTAAAACATGAAAAATATATTGTTATAACAAGAAACTTTTCACGTAATTACATAATACTGAGCCTTTTTATTTATTTTAGTGTGGCAGCAATACGCTTCCGTAATTCTATTTTGGAAGTGAAATGAAAGACGGAAAAGTAAGTGGTATATGGACCTATATGACTTTTTGAAGTTTTATAGTCACTTGCTAAATGAAAATGATCCCGTGTATTCGACTATTTCATGGATTTCCGTGTACTTTTGCGTTCATTCATTATTCTATTTTAGAGGTAAAATGGAAATTGGAACACTGACTTAACCCTCAGTACCCCAGTGGAATTCTAGAACAATGCCCCAGATTCCTAGGAATTCTAAGAGAAAAGGGCAATTTGAGAAACATTTCAAATAACCAAGAATAACTAAAAATCTAATGAAAAGTGTCAATTGTAAGTTTGATGATCCATTGAGAATCATATATTCATGTTTCCTATAGACGGCCATAGGCCTACTCACTTACAGTCTTAAAGTCTTTCACTAACAAAAAGTTATAAATATGGTTCACATATTTCTGTATTAGAAGCTGGGAAACAAGATACTATATGAGTAATGATTTCATTTAAATAAACTGGCATATCTTGCACTTATTTGGGATTTAGCTGGACAGTGAGCCTTACAGCTAAAAAATGATGAGGATATACGTAGGCCAGAAGCATAGCGCATGAAATCGTGACTCATTTGATAAGCATGTCACCAAGAACAGGGACTGTTAAACCTGACATTGATTTACGTGTTATATAATTTATCTAAACTTGATCAGTTGATGATAATGAACCTGTTGCACTCGTTCACTAACCTTCAACCTATCCTGTGCTAACATTATGAGTCTCAGACTAACTTTACATCAGTGAAGGTAGCAAATTAGCAGGCTTTTTTGTAATCACAAAGATGACGAGACATTGGCCTACTTGTATACAAATAAATTTTCCTGACATCCATAAGCAGAAAACACAACGGTGGTTCCTGCTTTGGTTATTAGTCAACATAAAAACTCATTTAGAGAGACATAGTAGTAGTTTGCAATAACTATATGTAAGTGGGATAACGATAATGTTAGCTTTACTGTACATGCCAGAAAGGGGTAATGTTAATGGTATGTGTTAAGATATAACTGCAAATAAACCTGGCATGGGTTTATCATAAACTTTATTGTTAATTAGGCCATGACCCATCACTGAATTATGCCTATATTTTGCTGGTGCTAGCTAAACTCAAATTGACTTTCACAGTGACAGCCATACGATTTTTTTTTATGCCAGAGAGGCAGCTAAGTCAGTCATGACAAACGGGATGAGGATTACACTTTCATGTTTTTATTTTGTCATTTTCTTACATCAATATGATCGTCACTTTCATACTCACTTTCAAAACATGGTGGATGCACATCAATACTATCTCATCTAATGAGAAAAGATTATGTTACTATTCAAAAATGATTAAAAACACTGCTATTCGTTTGTGCTACGTTTGTGCCGGTTTGTGCCGTAAAAATGATCGTTTGTGCTGTTATGTATGTTATTCAACTTGATTTGCATTTCAATGAAACTCTGGCTCAAGTTGCAACTTGCTGCTGCTCACTGATTTTTGTCTTACTGCAGTAGTTCGCTCTACATGATACATGATATGAAACTTTGATTTTGGAGGAAATATCATCTGTATATGGAGCCAGAGTTCACCATCTCTCTCTATGCTGAGCAAGGGTAAGTATGCGTTGGAGGCCTTCTACTGTGGGGTTTTGGACATAGGGGTCTTTTTTCTTGCCCTTTTCAAAATGTTTCCCACAAATTATACAATGCTTTGGATCCAATGTCTGTAAGACATTCTCCATAATTCAAGAGACTAGTGAAAAGGAAAAATGATATACATTTCAGAATTTTCATTGAAATGCAAATCAATTGAATTACACATGCAACATTGGTCAGAGGGCTAAGTACTTTCTTAGCTAGGGAAAGTAGTTTCTACAACTAACTGTTTCGCTACTTAGGGGTGAAGTAAGCAGTGTAGGCTCTACTGTCCACTGCTGGTCTGGACAGACAAAAGCTAACAATATTATTTTCCATTATTCAGTAATGACTTGACCAAAACAAAATTCAAGTGAATATAAATATTTTAATAAAGGTGTTCCATCCCAATGTTAACCTGATTCAATTGGATCTGTGTTTCATATGAAATGTATTATTATTAAATGTAAATATAGATCAGCACTTACTTTGCAGTAACAATGAATTTGTCAACATTCTTCTCACCACTGATGTGATTTGGACCGTTTTCTTTCATTTTGGACACCTCATACATTGAGTGACAGAACACCCTAATTTGTCATACTATATTTACATATTTGGTATTGTTGGATTCAGTACAACCCCACCTTTCAAACAAGCCATCATATGTAGTTCTATGATAATCACTGGTTAAGCAGCCACAAAGTACATGAAAACATTCTGCAAAGATATTCATTTTTTGCATGTCTGCTTATTTTAGGTATGTGTGTACATGTCTTTATTCATTCCATACATCAAGATATTCACATCCAGTCTTTTCTAGTAGGTAAAGCAACTTCCTATACACATGCCAAGTTTCAAAGTTCTCAGAGCTTGTGTGATTGATCTGCACTAGTTTATATGCCTTAACTCCCATACGGACAGGCTATATTTTAGTCCTTTTTTGGTTTTGGGGTGTATAACAATATCTGTTAATTTAACAATCTTAGCAGTAAAATATTTTTAGCCAAGAATCCATTTCATATATGGGAGACCTTAGAGATGAGGAAAAACATTGTTGCGTTTAGTTCTACCTCCGGTAGGGGTATCTAAAAAATTTGGGGCCATTGTCACTAGCCTAGTTATGGCCTTTAAGACTCTAGAGACGCCATATCATTCAGCTGGCCACGATATAATGGCCACGATATAAGACCTAGGTAGCCCAAATAACGCGGTTAGAATTACATTTATTTTTCTTTATTACATTTTGCATTCTACAAAAGCATCTCCAAACTCCGCCCCTCCCTCAACTCATCTGCAGCAGAAACACTTATACATGCATTCATTACATCTAAGCTTGACTACTGCAATGCTCTACTTTACAGCATCCCAGCAAAAACCTTAAATAGGCTGCAGTATGTCCAAAATTCTGCTGCAAGGCTACTCACCTGCTCCAGGCCCTGGGATCACATTACTCCAATCCTCCAGCAGTTGCATTCATTACAAAATCCTTATGCTTGTTTATAAATCCCTACATAATCTGGCCCCATCCTACCTAGGTCCCCAACTGTGAAATGCCAGTTCAGTTAAAAACACATCTTTTATCTTAGCTTTCCTGTCAGGCCCCTGATTTTTACTTGCACTGCCTGTTTTATTTTATTTTCCCTGTTTTTATATGTCTTTTTCTCTATACGGGTCTTTACTTTGTGCTCAGTGTACTGTATGCCATCTAAGGGTGTTTTATGTTTCCTCTGCTTCTTGACATTTTATGTACCTTGTATACATGTCCAACTTGTGTTTGTGTCCTATATGCCTGTTCTCTCATTGTCCCTGCCTGAATGTACTGTCCATACTGTCAGTGAATCCAACCATGGATGTGATTGCATGTTTTAAGTACTTCCTTGCCTATACCTAATTGTACAGTGTGCAATTTCTGAAATTTTCCAACTGCATTTTTTGACGTTTGCAGGCGTTGCTAATTCTGTTTATCACAATAAGTTTCGGTTTCGTCTTCGCACGACCTCATCGTCATTGTTCTCAGCCACGCTGATTGGACAGGTAAAGATTGGCCGGGAGAAAACCCGCGAATATACCGCAGACCCAGACGACGTACTGAAGGGAAATTAAAATTGAGCGAAAGTACGTAGGAGGGCGGAGCCAGGCTACCCCAGACCCCCGTTTTCTAGCGGAACCTGTTCCGGACCCGGGTTTGGTAGATTGCGTTCACATTAGCAAAAATCACCGAACCATCGGTCCAAATGAACTCGTGTGAACAGTCTAGTGTGAATGTGCCCTTACAGTCTCCTAATTACTAATAAGTATTTACATAGTACCTAAGCTACTGCAAAAAACACCAAGAAAAACCTATCAACTCAACTACGAAGTAATTATGAGAGGTTGAGGTTGGTAACTACTCAAGATAGAACTGTGTACTTTCCATGAATGTAGGCAAGTAGTTCTTAGAAACACCTTCTGTATTACCCTTTATTTCTAGCTACAATGCTCATTTAAAAAATAAAGTGGTCGGATGTAGTTATCCCAAGCCAGGTTTACTCATGTTTTACCCAGAAAGTAAGATACAACTTTACAAAATGACTTGTTCTTATAATACTTTTTCACCAATCCACGCATTTATAATATTATTCAATGTACCTACCTGGTGACGTCTGCAGGGACAATTATATTAAATACTGGGTCCTTTTTTCTGATGTTTTTAGAATTTACTCAATAAGTAAGCAGAACTGTACTGTAAAATGTAAAACTTTAACCATGTATGTTCTGCAACATTGCATAAGTTAAACATGACAATGTGCTGAATTATTAGAATAAAACTGTAAGTAAAAGGAAGCCTTACTTGTGTTCATAGTATTACCAGCCTCTTACCATACAAGTTCTAACAGATGAATATTTTTTACATGCAAAGACTTTTACCATTCTGCAACTTTATCAAGTTAAAGGAGTCATATAATGGATGAACGGAGTATTTTATCTTGTTCTCTGATGTTAATAACAACATATGCAACTTCATAAAAATTTTATTTTACAAGCTTACATTTTTGTTATTGAGGTTAGGCCCATTATCAGTTCTGTCTGTCATTGGTGGTAAAGAATAACTGCAATTCAATGCTGTCCCTTTTATATGAACCCATCTTCTTATTTGACTTTAAATGGTCATGAAAGCCTATTTTGTTTTCAGTGACCTAACTGTAGTTTTCATTCCATTTCACAAATGGCAACATTTTCAAAAGTTGTGTTGTGCTCCAGACATTCCATAAGATCTCTCTCTTCATCTCTCTCTCTCTCTCTCTCTCTCTTTAATTGAGTAATATCAGAAGCCTCTATCCCAGTAAAAATCTTGATCCTCTTGATTGGAAGCCAGTGGTGATTGTGAAGGCCTGTGGTGATGTGGTTGCAGTGACAGGTGGAGGTGAGCAGGAGGGCATCTGAGTTTTGCTTTATAAAGCCAATGCTTTATTGCCAGTACGATGGAACATCGCCTGGAATTTGGTTTGGTGTTGGACAAAAGACAGAACATAGAGTACAGACAGTACAACATACACAACCCATACAGAATATTAAAAGGAAAGTAAAGGATCACCGCACACTGGTGGATGTTCTTTGCTGGTTTATTTTTTAGTGAACGACGCGTTTCGCCAATGCTTCATCAGGTTCACTCTTAATCTCCACATGCCACCGACAGGTGATATAGGTGATTTACCAGGTCACATGACCACACCAATTAGTGCAAGATACCACCCAATTAACAATCTGGGCTCCCATATAATCCAGTCTAAAGTCCTCACATCAAAGTTCACATACATTACAGTACATAGTCCATACGTTACCCACGACAATGCCCAAAACCTGAGTATATATACATTTAGAATTTACATTGTTATACATATCCATGTTCACATATATCACTTCCAAGGTTAACTTTCTCAACACTGTTCAATTTCAAGACATAATATAAGAGTAGGTTCCACTTAAAAAATAAATCCTTTTTACCATATAAAATCCTTAAAAAATGATCATTTTTACCATACAGAATATATGTATATCGCAGAAGACGGTACAAAATGCAAAATAAAAGATGTCTTAACATATACAGAAAGTCTGGGCTGCTATAGTTCAATAAATAACTAAGATTAATAAAATAGATAAATAAAACAAGTGTCTTAAAATAAAATATGAAAGGGACATACCCAAGTTATGTGCAGATCAGATACTGAGGGATGATGTGTGTTGAATGGTGAATTGGAAATTTCTGGCTGTAATGCTTTTTAACATTTTCCCTGAAGGAAGAGGGATGAAAAGGGTATTGACAGGAGGAGAGTGGTCTCTGACTATTTCCCGTCCCATTTTAAGTATTGATGTCAGGGAGGTCTTGCCTACGGTTTAATCCCGGGAGACGGGATTCCCGGGAAATCTGATCAAAACTATTTCCCGATTCCCGGGAAATGTTATGACGGGAAATGAAAGTAAAAAAAAATTCCAGTGCGCTCCTATTGGAGTGCGCGTCTATTGTTGTCTTACGGTAACGTTGCATTCAGTAGCCTACGCAACAGTATCTACCGCCTAAGGATGTCTACTGCCAGCTTTGTATAGGAGCATTTTAAAAGACTTGAAAATGAAAACGCAAAGTGCATGTTGTGTGACCGGATTGTCAGGTGTTCTGGGGGGTTATTTAATTTATTTGAACTTTGTGATGTTTAAAAGATAAATATGCCTGTCCTGCCTTAATAAAGAAACATTTGGTTAACTTCGAGTGATTATTCCCGTTTGCAGCCGTTAACAAATCTCAATAGCCACATCATGGATTTCGTTTATCAGAATGGTTTAGGAATCATTCCATGGTTTACTTTAGGAGATTTCGTCAGTTTTTATAATGGAGTTCTGTAATATATTGGTTTTATAAGGGTTGCCTAGACAATCCACTTGGCATTTCATAGTTAGTGCTGCGGCAGATAGGCCTATCACGCACGCAGCAGAAATGATAATTGTAAACTTTGTCGATGGACATAAACTGTGTTCTTTTGGCCTAATAATGATACAAATAATATAAAATTGTCAGTTTGCGATTTGGGAACGCATATTTGAGTGATATCATACATTACTTGGGCTAAAAACAACAACTACAAAAAGCAGCTATTTCCCGGGATTCCCGGGAAATGCATCGTCTTTTCCCGGGATTTGATACATCTCATTTTCGGGAAAAATATTAAACCCCAATCTTGCCCAATTATTTTAGATGTTGCCTTAGAAGTCTATGGTTGTCATACCATGTACATTTGCTTAATACCGCTGTTGAAAAAACTGCAGCTGAATGGATGTTAAGTGGCTGCCAAAAGAGGTAACATATCAAAACATATCCTAGCTAAATCTGTTTTGTTCTTGTTTTTTTACTTACAGACACACACTGTAGACTAATACCATATACCAGGAAACTGTATCGGAGACAATTATCATACCACAAAAGTCTCTTACCATTGGAACCCAAATGTTCACTTTAACCACAGTACTTACGTACAACTTACGTTGATCGAAGGAGTACCGAGTTTGACCGGCTTTAGCGATTACAGCCCAAGTGGCTAACAGTGCAAATACAAATTGTAATATTTGCAATAAGAAAATAATGTTTTACTTACGTGGTCCTGACAGAACTATTGTTAACTGATATTTGACCAAACTGCCACAAACAGCAAAGTCTACGTGGATTTCTGGAACTAAGCTTCAATGGACTCCTTCCTTTCCCATTGCATTCGATTATCGACTTGAACAGACTTTCCCACAACATGGAGGTAGGTAAGGTAAGGTAAGGTAACACTTTACTTGACAGTATCGACATAAGAGTGACATGACACTCCCATGAACACATGACCAATGTCATGACACATGAAACCTAACCCTAATCCTAACCTCTAATCCTAACCCTAACCGTAAACCTAATCCTAACTTGTCAAAAACCAAATGTCACTTAATAACAGAAGCGTTGTCATAAACATGGTAACACTTTATATTAAGACACACATATTCACCATTAATTAGCTGCTTACTAACATGTATATTAGTAGCATACTAGCCATTTGTTAGTCATTATGGGCTCGATCTTGCACTCCAGCGCAATTGACTTTGTATACTCGCGCTTATGTCTTTCCTATTTTGCAGTCAGCGCATATTGGAATTTTCCCTCCACAGGCCCCACGGGGGCGGTTCAGCGAAAAGAGGGGGCGTGTTCCGGCGCCAGGAACCTCCTGGTCTAAAGTCAGTGGTGCAAATTCAGATGCTATAAGGGCGCTTGCATGGCCACAGGCCTGCAGGAATGAATGCTATGAACACCGATCTACAGACACCCCGTGCACAGATGGAAACATTCAAAGCCTTGATAATATTTGTCCGTTTCCCGGTTTTGTTCGTGCATTGGTCAGCTAAAAATGTAGTAGCCTATATAGTACATCTACATGCAATATCTTTACAACAACCACGTCTAATTACGACCTATTAATTTGGACAACTTTATACAGCCCTATAAAGGCTAAAGTTGCCTTTAGTTTTGTTCCAATTTACCGTTGTGTATGGCTTTAAACATTGTGTGCGCTTTAACATCAGCCTATAAGCATTATTCCAGCTGCGCTAAAGTTTTGACAAGCACCACAATTTTGCCTACCTTGTTGTAGCCCATCTGAAATAACTCCAAGCTTTGCTATGTTCCCTCCATCCTTTTATTGTTTTCAAAAAACGTTTTATATACATGATGGCCTTGAAGTCTTGAGTTTGTGAATTAGCTTAAATCAGCTTATTATGTGCTGTTAACCAGCAACCATAGATAGTAAAAGAAAGTAGCAAGTAGCCTTGGCTACAATTTCTTTCACAGTTTTGCTACACAACACTACACAATTTTGTAGTTGCTGCGTCCATTCATTGTTATTCTCTCTCCTGCTCAAACAAAAGTTGAGCGTGCATTAAGTTGATGATAACATGTTTACAAACTCTACTTTACATAAAATATTTTACATAGCCTATTGTCATGCAGTTAATGGGATACTGTGCAGAGTTGGAAAGTTAGGTCAACTTGGAAACTGTTTCTCATTGTTGAGTTGCCTGATGGTAAGGTATAGTAGCTTACACCTGCAGGAGCGCTTGCTTGGGCGCCTGTGTTACGCAATGCACTTCGCTCCTCTCATCTATACGACGCAGTTCCCATTTCTCCAAATCATACATAATTACAAGGACAAATATTACCACACGAGGGAAATCCGTGTGGTGTCCGATGTGAAAATAGGTATAAATCTAGCGTACACATTTCCACAAATCATGGATGTGTTGATGACATAAATTAGGAAATATTAGAGGACTTAATGAGACGTGATGTTGAACTGCATGCCGATGCCATTTAACCCAAATGCCCCAGCAGCAGCACGGGAGAGGAGAGCTTATCTGACAGAAGATCTGCATTGTCTATAGTGAGGTAATGTTAGATCACCATGCATTCATAACCTTGTGATTCAGTGAGAGTGATCCCAAAACATCGGAAAGTGACATTTCTGTATTACATTTTGTCAAGAGGAAAAATCAATAGCAAACTGTTCCCAACTGACTATAGCGATGTGAACCGTTCCTGGCTGCGCCTGGCAAATCCGGCATCATAATAGCAATCCGCTATGGAACAAGCGTGCCTATTGTTAAAGGGAATGTGAGATGACTCTCTGATTGGTTTATTGTATGTTACGCCCAAACCACACCCATGAGTAATGTAGCTACTTCAGACCACCCCATTTTAGATTTGCGTCGGGTGCAACAGTCATTATCCCGCCGGTAAAATAGCAACAGCGCCCAAGATCCTCCCCCACAAAGCAACTTGCGCAAAGTCCATACTAGACCCTTAATTAATAATTTCCTGTATGTAAGCTCCTAATTACGCCTTATTCATAGTTATTAAATACGTTGTTGCATATGAATTATGACCTAAATATGCATGGCTCAGTATGGGGCTTGTAAGGTGGTAGTACCACAAGAACAGTTATTCACCCCTAATAATACTTTTTCAAGTTATTATTCACCCCTAATAATACTCTTTTCAAATGGAACTAGACAATAAGCCACAAGTGCTAATAGTGTACAAATAACTCATAATTAAGTCTTTGTAATGCAGAATATGTTCCCTATTCTAAAGTTGGGTCTAAAATCGATTTTTGTGCTAACTTGGCTGTCTGCTTCTTGTGCACGCTGTAATACACTTAAAAAGTGTGAATAGGAGGCAACTTTAGTTTAGGGAACACATGGGGGTTAATAACACATGGGGGTTAATAAGTGGCAAATTAATTGTGAATTAAATGTGAACAAAGACCCAACTTTAGAATAGGAATCATATTCTGCATTACAAAGACTTAATTATGTTTAATTATTAAGTTTATGACTCATTCATGACAGTGTCATGTCACTCTCATGTCGATACTGTCAAGTAAAGTGTAACCATCTTTTTTTGTACTCCCAGTACACTTACTAAGTTCTTGATGCTTCATATTATGTGCAGGGACCCTATTCATACTACTGCAGAAGTGTGGTGCTATTTTGAGCATTATTGGTGGTTAAAATGGCGCTTTGGATACGCTTAGCGAATGGCCCCGGTAGGAGCGACATGTCTCAGCGCGGGGGACCACTGTCAAAGTTCAAACGGCCGATTATTACCAAAGATTAACCCCCCACCACCATCCCTCTCTGCAGTCCGAGCCCTCAAGGCCGCCCTTAATACTTGCACTGCGCTGTAAGCCCTTAGTACTTGCTTGCGCTGTAAGCGCTAAAGCCAGTCAAACTTGATATTCCTTCGATCAACGTAATCTACAGTAGCTCTCAAAGGGGTGTTCGACTCGCTGTCATGGAGAAAAAGACCCTGGGTTCAAATTACTCCGGAATTACACTTTAACCCGCGTAACCGAAGCGCTCCGTTCGCGACGCGTAAAATCCATTTTAGATGAATGGTCTATTTTTTTCGAACGTACGCGCTGGTCTAGTTACTTCCAATGATTATAGTGGAAGCTAATTGTTGCAGCAGACGCAACGCGAACGGAACGCTTCAGTTACGTGCCTGGTGTAGCTCAGCCCTTAACCCTTAAAGGTGTAGGTTTTTGAACATTCTAAGTTCCGCAACAATTGAAGGTTCTAAAATTCTATGTTGAATTCAATGAACCCAGATATTCTTTAGAATGTTCATTTTCCAACACCTTTAACCCTTAAAGGAGTACCGTCACACCGGTGTGACGGGAATGTTGAGAAATGAACATTCTAAAGAATATCTGGGTTCATTGAATTCAACAATGAATATTAGAACCTTGAATTGTTGAGGAATCTTATGTTAGAATGTTCAAAAATCCACACCTTAGCTCCAACTGATGTTGACAAGTGCCCTGAAACTTTCGTAGCAAGCTATACCCTGTGTAAATCATATTTTCGTAAGGTTGGTCTGGACATATTAGTGTCAAGTCATGTTAGTCACTTTCAAGCAAGGCACTTACTGCCAAGGAAAACCTACATATATCTTGCATTACATTTTGTGCTTAATTTAATAATAAGGAAAACAAAACGTCAGAATAGCCTACATTTTTAAACCCTTTAAAATGTGAATCTGAGTAACATGTTGCCTACACGCATCATATTTGATAATAATTAAATGGTCATGCCTGCCAAACAAATCTCACATATCCTCAAAATATGTTAATGGCAATAATTGCATGTCCGTATGCTGGGGGAACATTATTTCAGTGCTGAACTGTTACATAGAGCATAGCCTATTATTTTAGAATAATGATCAGGGTGATTTTGCAGTCATGTCCGCATATTGCTCCACTTTATGTTTGCTAAGCTATCTTCAGAACACTCTGTTGTGAACACTATGTTGTGGTCCCATTTGGAAAATGCTTATTAATCTAAAAGTACAGGACATGTGTAGGGCAAATGCATGCTCTACAGCATGTTCCAGTGCTAAGCAGAGCTATTTCACACCAATAAATAGACACCAGAGTGATCAGCAGACATGGTGCTTAGTTTCAGATCTCATGCTTGATCTCATTTATAAATACTCTCCAAAAATGTCTTTTAGGCTTAAGTGATCCCACCTCCCTACACATTTCAACAAAGTATCCTCTGACTCTGTCCCCTTTGACTTTTGGACTCACTGAACTAACACAAACAAAATATCCTTTTAAAGTGTAACTCTGGAGTAAAAACAACCAAGGGTCTATCTACGGTAGTTAACAACTTCAAACTTTTGATTGAGAGCAAAATTTACGTTCATTGGTGGCTTTTTGAGCAAGACCGTTTATTTTCTTTATCACTGAATGGGCTTAGGGCCCGTCCCATTTCTCCCCCCTTAAAACTTCCACTTGGTTTTGATTGCCCTCGACAGTAAAGTCGACGAGGGAAGTGGGCTCCCCTCTGAAATGGGACACCACTATATGCACATTAACATAGCGAACATGCTCACCTACATCACGCGTAGCGTCGACGTGTCTACCGGTAGTAGATACTACTATTTTCATTCAGGAACATACCGATTCCATCGGTCGTGTTGCCTGTTGTGTGGGCTGTGTTGGTTAAAGGCGCTCTAAGCGATGCTGGGTAATGTCACTTCTGTTGACGTTCAAACAAAACAGAAAGCTAGCTAGCTACCTCCTCCTCCTCCCTCCTGTGCAATTGAAACCACCATCTTGGTTAAAAAATTTGTCTGGCTTGCTGAGCTCGCAAGGTAACCCCTACATGTGAATGCGCAAAAACGAGGGTAACAGCAAAAATCTAGGGGAAGGGGAGGTATTGGGACGGGCCCTTACAGTGATGTTAACTGGGCAAGGTGCCACGTCTCTATTTTATACCACTAACAATGTTCAAAATATAATTACACTTTGGTGGTAGTGTGGTAAGGGTTTCTACAGACAAACCGAAGTAGTTGACATACTTAGCTGGGTCAGTCACTTTTGCTGAATGGATTGGGATTCGCACTTCAGTGGAGTGTAAAAACTTCAGAATGTCTTCTGAAGTGCTGTAGACCTATTGTAAACTTTGAAAGTGTACAGAGAGGTTATAGCCTAACAAGACCTGTATCTGTAGGAAGAAAATGCCATGGTTTCCTGGTCTGGTATTGTCAAACCTCTCTGTACACTTTCAAAGTTTACAATACTTCGGTTTAGCCCCCGGTTAGCATCACTGTAAGCCCATTTAGTGATAATGCAAATAAACGGTCTCGCTCAAAAACGCCTAACCCGACTCCGCCAGATGGATTGCTTCACATTTGCTCGGCATATCCATCTGGGAACGTTTCGTTGGAGAACTTTTGGGAAGGGGCGAAAATACTGGTTAGCTGATTGGATAAACCATCTGTCTATCACCACCTATGTTGGTGATAGACGGGCCAAATCAACCAATCAGATCAATGTATGAAGCCTATGATGTACTGAGCGTCAACGAAAATACAACCACAAGCTAGGCTACCCCTGCTGCTGCATGCAAAGCATAGCTCCTTAGCTCAGCAAGCAAGCAACATGTCAGTAAAGGATATTTGCCGCTTGTGTAACAAGAATTTACATATAAAAAGGCACCATTTCAGGTGCCCGGTCCATATTCCAAAAGAATTCTCGTTGCGTCACACCTAAACCCACCTCAAAACCATCGCTGATTGGCCATTCGTTTGGCGAACGGCTCTAAATTTTCTCCATCGCAAATAGTCAGACTGATCTGCAAGTAAAATAAAATGGAGCTCGCGAGATCAGAATGGTCTCACGAGGCTACAAAACGCCACCAATTAACGTAATTTTGCTCTAGTCAAAAGTTTGAAGTTGTTAACTACCATAAAAAGACCTTAGGTTGTTTTTACTTCGGAGTTACACTTTAAGGGAAAATTCTGCGTTTGTCAGATTAAGTTGCTGAAGAAATTGCCTGCTGAAGGCCAACAAAAAAACAAGCTTGTGCCAATATCTTGTGATATAAAGGTTAAAAGTCCTCTTGACATGCTGCATTAGTACCATATTCATATCAAACTTTGTGATATTCCGCCCATGGAGGTGATGATTGCAGGTAGCCAAGCTGTTGATTAAAATAGTGTCAGTCCTTGGTGTGAACCAGTACCTTGGGGTACAATTGTGTAACCTTGTAGTGAATATGAGTGAGTGAATGAGCGAGTTTGATGTGCCTTTGAACACATGTATCCAGAAGTTACAGGGGATTTCCAAGTTCAAGTCAAAGTTTATGTACTCATAAATAGGCGTTTATCAGTAATAAAAAAAAATTATACTCAAAAGCCAGCTCAACGTTAAAGTCTAAATAATAAAAAAAAGTATATTAATTGCTAATTAAATAAGACTGAAGAAGATATAAGAAGATACTAATTAAAGTGGCAAGTGCAAAAAACGCTGATAAAGTGTGAAAGTTGAACACATTATGAGGAAGTGTAGTGACGGTTCAGCATCTTGATGGCTTGTGGATAGAAGCAGTCTTTGAATCTGCTGGAACAGGTCTGAATGCTCTTGTACCTTCTACCAGATGCAGGAGGGTGAAGAGACTGTGTGGCTGACCAGACTTTTGTGTTATTTAAAAACAATCCACCACAGAGATAAAATAATATTGCAATTTATTAAAAAGTTGTATGCAAAATGATGGTTCAATTGTCCAACCCTCCCCCTAAGCATTTGACAGTATCATATTCCCAAATCAGTCATTGAAAATAGATCCTACATTTCTGAAATAATGTTCCCCTCTAGATTAGCAATCCATAATTTACATATAAATTGAACTGTATCTTTATTGCAATCCTGTTTTCTATGAGTGCCTGACCAAACCAAATCATTGTTTATTCTTACTATGTTATATTTTATGGGTCAAACAAAACTATTTTACACAACAGCATCTAAATGGTGGCCTGAAAACACAAGAATACTGTGCTGTTAAAATACAAGAAACGACCAGAAATACTGTGCTGTTAAAACTAGTTAAAAGCAGATGGCCTAGTTCCCATGTTTATTTAAAGACTTCATCATATATATTTCAAACCAGAGTGCATTTGTTACTTACCTTTTTGAATTACCTCACACCCACTTCAAAAGAACAATTGTTTGAAGTTATTACTGACAATAATCTGCTAGTAGCTAGCTATAGGTTTTTTTCAAAACTTTAATAATCTGCAAACATATGGCTACTAAGATTACAAAGTTTGAAAGTTATTAATTTGATACAATACTTTATCATATGGCCTAAGCCCCATCACTGGATTCGATTAATTCAATGTCATGTTTTCAATGTGTAGCAACCTTTACACAAGTACTTATTGAAATGTACCACAGACTCTGCCAAATTATTTCACTAGTGTGCATGCAAGTATATAAATAATTAAAGATATCTCAAAAGACATTTACTTACCCCTTGGATTGTACAGCTGTCCTGTTTGCCCGTTACATTGGCCGCCAGCAGCTCCTAGCCAGATTCTAACTATATCACTAAGACCCTGTCCCATACAAGGTTATATGGGGTGTGTCTGATTCTGTCCCTTATTCACAAACACATCTGAACATGGGAGCTTTGACAACAACATTTTTGCTGTAGCTGCGATATTTATTTCTGACAAGCTGCAACAGCTGTAAAATCAGCGGCTGGGCCATCAGAATATAAATCTTGGTGAGATCGAATGTTTTTGCTGTATAAAATGCACTTTTGATCATACTGCCATCTTTGTAATGTGTCTTTTTGATCATTTTAAACGATCATTATTTTAAACATAGGTATTGTTATGTCTCATTAAGTCATACACCCCCTTCTCTAAGATATTGGTTTCTTCCAAAAGTTGCATGATTATGTAGTGATTATATAGGTCAGGGATTCTGTGCCTCCCCTCTCTTCCTCCAGACTCTGGGACCTTGATTTCCAAAGGAAATGCTAAATTTACTTCTTATCAGACAACATAACTTTGGACCACTCAGCAGTAGTCCAGTCCTTTTTGTCTTTAGCCCAGGCGAGATGCTTCTGATGCTGTCTCTTGTTCAAGAGTGGCTTGACACAAGGAATGTGACAGCTGAAACCCATGTCTTCGCCTGTGTGTGGTGGTTCTTGAAGCACTGACTCCAGCTGCAGTCCACTCTTTGTGAATCTCCCCCACATTTTTGAATGGGTTTTATTTCACAATCCTCTCCAGAGTGCGGTTATCCCTATTGCTTATACACTTTTTTCTACCACATCTTTTCTTTCCCTTCACCTCTCTATTAATGTGCTTGGACACAGAGCTCTGTGAACAGCCAGCCTCTTTAGCAATGACCTTTTGTGTCTTACCCTCCTTGTGCAAGGTGTCAATGGTCGTCTTTTGGACAACTGTCAAGTCAGCAGTCTTCCCCGTGTAGCCTACAGAACTAGACTGAGAGACCATTTAAAGGCCTTTGCAGGTGTTTTCAGTTAATTAGCTGATTAGAGTGTGGCACCAGGTGTCTTCAATATTGAACCTTTTCACAATATTCTAATTTTCTGAGATACTGAATTTGGGGTTTTCATTAGTTTTCAGTTATAATCATCAAAATTAAAAGAAATAAACACTTGAAATATATCAGTCTGTGTGGAATGAATGTAGACATTATACAAGTTGCACTTTTTGAATGGAATTACTGAAATAAATCAACTTTTTCATGATATTCTAATTATATGACCAGCACCTGTATATTACACAGTAGGCCTACTCACTGAACCACCTTGCTTACGGTCTTTGCATCTTGCTTATTGTGTCAGAGCATTCATATGATTTAAAATGGAGTAGCTTACATAGGTAGTGTTGCAGAATTGTTTGGGTTTACATTCAAGTTGGTTCAATATTGCAAAAAACTCATCTATTATATTTTACCAAGTCTGCTCGTGGACCACTTGGGATAGCTTGCGGACCAGCAGTGGTCCCCGGACCACACTGAGAAACACTGGTCTTCATAATATTGATAATTTAATTGTAAAAATCACATAGGCCTATTATTTAGGAGGATTACCCTCGCAAAAAATGAGTAGCCCTCCATATGATTTCGGGTTCTCCAGGTAGCCCTCATTCCCAAAAAGGTTGGAGACCCCTGATATAGGCTATCTGTTCATGCAGAGCGGTTTCTGTTTTCTTTGCTTTTCAGGCTCTGACAGCACACATGCATGCACTGCAGGGGCAGTTCTAGGATCAGACCGTTAGAGGGGCTCAGCCCCTAATGAGCAGCTGACAGTGGTTCTTGAGCCAAGGAATAGGTCTGCTAAGTTTAGCTGAGTCTTGAAGATCTTTCCGAATGTACCCACATTAACAAATAAAACCTGATTGACATCTATTTTACAAGTGGATAAATATTTTGGTGGGGCACTGTCCTTCGACCCATTTGGATGAGTCCCACTGATATGCAGTGCCTTACAAATGTCTTCAACCCCCCAGCTAAATCAATCCTTAAACTAGTTAATAACAATGTATACAGTTGTACAGTACTGTATGTCTATATAGAAATGTTGGTGTATAGGCCTAATTGAAGCAATATGACACAAGTGGGAGTGGGGATGGTAAAGGATATCGTCACGGCTGATTAGAGTGTGGCCCCAGGTGTCTTCAATATTGAACCTTTTCACAATATTCTAATTTTCTGAGATACTGAATTTGGGGTTTTCATTAGTTGTCAGTTATAATCATCAAAATTAAAAGAAATAAACGCTTGAAATATATCAGTCTGTGTGGAATGAATGTATACATTATACAAGTTGCACCTTTTGAATGGAATTACTGAAATAAATCAACTTTTTCATGATATTCTAATTATATGACCAGCACCTGTATATTACACAGTAGGCCTACTCACTGAACCACCTTGCTTACTGTCTTTGCATCTTGCTTATTGTGTCAGAGCATTCATATGATTTAAAATGGAGTAGCTTACATAGGTAGTGTTGCAGAATTGTTTGGATTTACAAATGTCTTCAATCCCCCTGCTAAATCAATCCTTAAAGTAGTTAATAACAATGTATACAGTTGTACAGTATGTCTATATAGAAATGTTGGTGTATAGGCCTAATAATAATATTTAAGCAATATGACACAAGTGGGAGTGGGGATGGTAAAGGATATCGTCACGGCTGTAATTCGGCCATAGGTACTTTTATACAACAGTTCCATTACCAACTAATTTAGTTTTAAGATACAAAATTGTGTTTTCTATTGTGTATTTAATTTTTTGTTTGTTCATCCTCCACCCACACAAATAGTTCTAATTTAGCCTTTTTGTTTACCATTGCCAAGCAATGTGACACCATTCGAGAGACGTTGCTTGAAAGTGAACTTGAAAAAATTTAAAAATGGCGGAGCTAACTCTAAAACGGCAGTAGTTCTGTATTAAATAAGTTCAGGGTTTGTGCCCTTATATTTTGTAAAATGTAGCGGGAAACAATCACTATTAAATCTAAAAACCCAGGTTTTGTGACCAAAAAATACGTCTGAGCTCATTTACCACCTATCTGCCAGCCACCTACTTTGTGTTTTAGTCACTCCAAGGTGACGTTATGAAATCTTTATTTGTGTTGGTAATTCAATGCAATATTATGCAGAGTGATTACTAGCAGTTAAAAGTATTGAGTGGTGTTATGCTGGGATCGCCACTCGTAATGACTCTTGTCCAATCAGAAATTAATAAATAGCTCGACCGGACCTAACTGTTGTATAATTCATAATGAGCAATTGTAGATTTCAATGTAATGCAACTTTGTTAGAGGGGACTGTCTCTAAAAGTTAGTTATTATAAGCTGAGGATAAGACTCATGTAGGGCTGCAGGAACTTGCCACCAATGGGAAGTCATCTCTGTGATGTCATCTCCAAGCACCTGTCTTATGGAATTTCTTTGCCAGCCTGACCCTATATAATGCAGCTTTGCGATAAATTAGTCCTCTTTAACATTTCTAAAGCAACCAGTTATCTGCCAAAGGAGTTGATCATTTTTTCCATCCTTTCTACCCAGGGGCGGATTATGAACTTATTGTCGTATATGTGGTGGGGGGGGGGGTGTTGGGGGTCCTCCCCCAGAAAATGTTTAATTTGTTTGATGTGATTTCCTGTATTCTGGTGCATTTTGGGGATGGCCAATACTAAATTCAATCAGATTCATAGCCTACATCCTGATTTGTTGATATTGAGGCAATGATTCCATGCAAAGGCTTGGGCTTCAGGGCCCCCTGACCCCTTGGGCCCCTGGGCCTGGGCCCGGTAGGCCCGCACAGTAATCCATCCCTGTTTCTACCTTTGACAGAGGAACTTCATAAACTGTCAATGGCCACATTACCCGAGGCAATAAACCAAACTGCAGACACCACAACTTAAGCTTACCTGGCAGCCCTGACTTGTCAATTTTTGCAATACCTTGCCTAGTGTCCTGTCTCAAGTCTTCAACCTGTGACTTATCACTGAGGCTTGCATCATACCACCTTCCTAGACTCTTCACTGGTTTCTCAACTTTCACTAAATAATCACATAAAAAAGATCACCAAAACTTTATTTTACCACTTAAGGAACGTTTCAAAGATAAGGAAGTCCTTATCCTTACTAGACGCTGAAACATTAATCCACGCTTTTGTCACTTCAAGGATAAACTATTGCAATGCTCTATACACTGGCTGCAATAACACCTGTCTAAAGAGCTTACAGTGTATACAAAATGCAGCTGCTCGCACATTCACCAGGACTAAAAAATATGAACATATTTCCCCCATCCTAGCATCTTTACACTGGCTACCTGTTAAAAGTCGCATTGACTTCAAAATATTAGTTCTAACATACAAATGGTGGTCACTGACCATACCTGCACTGATGCTGACTACCCCTCACCATGCCTTAGTTATCCTGCTATAGCATAGCGCTGTCATGGACTTTTCATGTGTCACGTCGTACAAACCCTCTTCGTTCCCCCTCCCTCTCTCTCTCTCAACTCTCCCTCCTACCTCTTCTCTCTGTCTTGTCGTTCAACTCCCTCTTCTCCCCCTCTCTCAACTCTCTCTCTCTTGCCTTTTCTCTCTATAGTATAACACTATATAGTACCATTGATATACTTATTAATACTAACCACCATGACTTATAATAATACTAACCCACTCTATATCTTTTTCTTCCCCCTTACCACACTTGTGAGGTAAACCATTACCAGTCATCAGCCATCCTTGTGTTTGGCCCTCATCGCACCTGAAGTCCCATCCCTATGACTGCCTTACCGTTGCTGTCCCCTTGCTCTGACTCCTGGCCCTCGCAGCCTAGTGACCCACCACTTGCCCAACGACAACTCCTAATCCCTATGGACAATTCATTCCCTCCACTGGACTATTTGAACTTTCTGACACTAAATAGGATTCATGCATTACCATACTGGATATGTAACCATCCTACCTCTTTGTACTGTAACATATACCTCAGGTGGCTTTAAACACCATGTTCTATTCTCTACACCTCACTAACCTTTCATTTATAACATGCCAAAGGTCTATGTATGTATACATACATACATACATAGACCTTACTACCCTGTAACTGACCCTTGGCAGATGGGTCAGGCCCTTGAGTCATGGATCTG
The DNA here is from genome assembly GCF_018492685.1 of Alosa sapidissima. NCBI lineage: Eukaryota > Metazoa > Chordata > Actinopteri > Clupeiformes > Clupeidae > Alosa > Alosa sapidissima. The sequence continues at coordinate 18,118,134 of NC_055969.1, forward strand.
CTCGAGGATTCTTCCTATATGTATCTCCAATTCTAGGGTGTTTTTCCTCGCCCCTGTTACTCATGGGCTCTCTCTGAATGTTTTAACACTCTGTAAAGCGCCATGAGACATGTGTAATGTTTTGGCGCACTATAAGTGAAATTATTATTATTATTATTATTATTTTTTTAAATGCTTACAAGATTCAGAGCTCAAAATGTATGCCAAGTTGAGAACAGATGGGTTTTAGGACTGTTGTTGATCTGATTGCTTATTCTTCATTGTCTGTTGATTTTTGATTGCCATTGCATCCATCCATTGATGTCTGATATTTATTTTTGCCAATAGAAACAAATGAATTTCCAGTGTGAGTACTGTATATCTCATTGAGGATGAGTCTGATGTGAATCTTGAGCTCTATCTTATCCAGGAGGTGGCAAGTGATTTCATCCATGTAGTGTCTCATGAAACGAGGGACATTAGGGTAGTTTCCCATTGGTGAATTTCTCCTAAAGACCATGTCCCAAAGTCTGTCCTAATTTGGCCAAATGCCATCAGTAGGCCAGGATTGAAGACTCTAAATTTCCCTTGGGACGAATAAAGTATCTATCTATTAATCCATCCATCCATCCATCCACCTATCATATTAGGAGGCTTGTCCAATTAATTCCATGGTAAAGTTATGTGGACACTGTGAATTATCCATTAACCCAGCTAATTTTAGTCTGTGTATATTTTGTGGCATCATGTGATATGAACTACAATCGGGCTTTGTCCTAGGCTCTGTCCAGAGCTGCTAAAACAGAATTATTTTGGAGTTAATAGATCAGGAAACCTTAAAAGAAACCAGGTCCAAGTTTGTGCATTTGTGTATTTGTTTGTGCATTTGTACAGTTTGTGCAGTCCATGGCATGACAAGGTCCTGAGTGAAATGTACTGACATTATTTGTTATGTGTGTTGATTTTTTTTATGTGTTCAGTGCTAATTTGTGTGTGAGCTGCTTCTATGTTTGAGTTATTAAGTTTAGATAAACCCTCATGATAAAGAAAGAGCAGTGTCGAATACGGCAAAATGTAAAGGTTTTGTGTTCCTTTCTGATAGCTAGAAAGCATCTTTCGTTATTGGCAAACAATTTGGTTTTAGCCTAACAGACCAGGAAATCTTGTGATTTTAAAGGCAAATAGGGAGGTCAAAACATGTTACAAATTCTGATCACAATTATTTCTGATTGCGATTAAAAACAATATACTTATATATTCTGAAGAGACTTTTATTATGTTGTAGTTACAGAAGAGCCACAATAATCAGGATATTAATCTAGATGAGTGACTAGATAGAAGATTTCACAGGATTTACTCTGCAGCCTCCTTGCCCTAAGAAAGAGAAATTAAGAAATGAAATTGACTATGAATATATGATGGCTTAAAATACACTGAAATATGATAAATTATATTTACCTTTCCAGAATCACGGCTCTTTGCTCTCATCTTGTTGACCTGGGATTCAGCAATGTCAGCACGCTCCTCAGCCTCCTCCAGCTCATGCTGAACCTTCCTGAACTTAGACAGGTGGGAGTTGGATTGCTCCTCCTAATAATGAGCACATATTTTTGATGAGTGAAGAGGCTTCTGATTTGATGCAAACCAATCACTTTTTGTGTCTTTGAAGATTTATTTAGGGTCTAGATCAGTGGTCCCCAAACTACGGCCCGCGGGCCGGATACAGCCCGCCACCTCATTTTCGGTGGCCCCCCAAAACATGTCTGTGGTATATAGCATTTGGCCCGCACGGGAGTACGACATGGTCAAACTATAACCTCCATAATTTCCCCCATTCATTCGCTATGGCGAGTCTAACAATACACATGTAATACTCTTTTTGTCCACTGGTGGTTGTTTTGGTGCTGTTTCGCGTTTGCCATCGAAAACGGAATGAACCTACCTGCAAACAATGTAAGAGGCCAGTGGCGCCGGCAGGCGTAATCCTGTACGCACTGTGCGTACAATTTTTTCAAGGCTTTATTTGTGAAATCATTCAATATTAGCCTACAACAATAAAAAAGAAAAACTGGTGTGACAACTAGCCTATATTTATTGACTCACGTGCAATCTGAATATTGGCATTATTCCAAATAAAACCGGAATATGGTGTGCATGGAAAGAAACCATAGACTATAAAATATGAAAACGTAGCATTGTCATGACATGATAACGATTGACCTGTGGCGGTTTTCGGGCGTGGCTTTGGATGGGTCAATTCTGGCGCTTAAAAACACAACGTTCCATTCATTCATAGGCTAAATCATTCAGTCATGAAAAGAAAACAACAGCAGCAGCTAAATATTTTTCAGGCGTTTAACCGTAACGTTAAAAGACTTAGGCCTACTGTTCTTAGCAGTGATGCTGACACTGACAGCAGTGAGAGATTGTCCTCTACGGTCACGTTCTACACATGTTTAAAATGTTGAATTGTTTGCTTACCTCTGTAGGCTTATTTTAAAAAAATACGTATGGTGCGTACTATGGAATACAACCCTAGCGGCGCCCCTGTAAGAGGCCTATGCTCACTGCATCAGTAGACTGTTGTTGTTCACAGCACTAAGCTATTTATGGTTACTGATATACTCTGAGTCTCTGGCCCTCTCTTAGAGCCAGGCATAGTGAGCTGGCCCTCGGAAAAAAAAGTTTGGGGACCACTGGTCTAGGTGATAGCAGACGAAAATATATTAGTCTTTTATACACTACTTTTTGGTCCAGTGTTTTCAAATTAAACTATAATTTTTATTAATACAAAAAGCAAGATATTTGACCATATAGGCAACACAAGAAACTACTTACAGCTTCCTCAGCCTGCCTCTTGTAGGCTTTGACCTTCAGCTGCAGCTTGTCTACCAGGTCCTGCAGTCTGTGGACATTTTTCTTGTCCTCCTCAGTCTGAAAAGAAAAACAATCTGTCAATTGCTGTCCTCCTCAAGTGCTGTTCAATAGTGGTTGAAGAAACTTTGTACCTGGTAGGTGAGCTCCTTCACTCTCCTCTCGTATTTGCGGACTCCCTTGACAGCATCAACACCACGTCTTTGTTCATTCTCAACCTCACTTTCCAGCTCACGAACCTTTAGATGAGTAAAATGTTCATTTCAGACAAGGTCTTCATTTTATTCATTACATTCTGAACAATTTTCATCTCACCCAAGTTTAGCCACTCACCCTGGACTCCAGTTTCTGGAGTTGTTTCTTACCACCCTTCATGGCCAGATTCTCAGCCTCATCCAGGCGGTGCTGCAGATCCTTCACAGTGATCTCCAGGTTCTTCTTCATCCTCTCCAGATGAGAACTGGTGTCCTGCTCCTTCTTCAGCTCCTCTGCCATCATGGCAGCCTGAATAATGGGACATTGTATTTTAGATCACACAAGCTACATACAGTACAGTATTTAGCTCATCATATACAGTACTAAAGTTCAAAACAAAACATCGCTTACATCAGTGATGGCTTTCTTGGCCTTGTCCTCAGCATTTTTAGCTTCCTGGACAATATCATCAACCTCACCTTGGACCTGAACCAAGTCAGCCTCAAGCTTCTTCTTGGTGTTAATCAGACTTGTGTTCTAAAATTCACAAACCAGATCATGTCAATTATAAACTGAAAGGTGTACATGTTGAATCCATTCATTTTTGAACACCCTTCTCTCTACCTGAGAGTGTAGAAGGCCAACACGCTCACTGGCATCAACCAGCTCCTGTTCAGCCACTTTGCGGCCTCTCTCTGTCTGCTCCAGAGCAACTCTGAGTTCCTCAATCTCAGCCACCATCAGGTTGTTCCTCCGCTCCACCACGGCAACCTGCTCCTTCATGTCTTCTTGTCCTCTGACAGCATCATCAAGGTGCAGTTGGGCATCCTAATAAAATAACATGGAAGAACAAAATATGTGTCATACTACATATTAACTGTATAGTAATTATGGTAAGATAAGATCAGACAGGATCCTTGTACTATTTTATTGCATAACTGACCTTGAGTTGACCCTGCACATTTCTCAGTTGTTTTTGTGACTCAGAAGCCTGGCGGTTAGCATGGCTCAGCTGAATCTCCATTTCATTGAGGTCTCCCTCCATCTTCTTCTTGATTCTCAGGGCATCATTTCGGCTCCTGACCTCAGAGTCCAGAGTGCTCTGCATGGAATCAATCACCCTCTGGCTGTTCCTCTTGATCTGCTCCATCTCCTCATCCTTCTCTGCAAGTTTCCTGTCAACCTCACCCTTGATCTGGTTGAGTTCAAGTTGGACACGAAGAATCTTGGACTCCTCATGCTCAAGAGTTCCCTAAACAACAAATTAAGAATTTTAAAATGTATAAACAGCATAATTTCCATTTCTCACTGTGTAGGAAAGCCTGTCTGAATTTCTACCTCCGCCTCTTCCAGGGCTGTTTGGATCTCAGACTTCTCAGTTTCTACAGTCTTCTTGGCCTTCTCCAGCTCATGGATGCTCTTTCCAGTCTCACCAAGCTGCTCAGTCAGTTCAGAAATCTCATCTGCAAATATGCAGTTATATCACAGTAAACATATTATCTAGAAGTTTACTGCAATCTATTTACTGCACTTGTCCTTTAGAAAATTTAAGCTTGTTTTATATATGCCTTTGATTATGAGTTTTATTTTTGTTTGACTAAATTCAGGACTGTAAAGACACTACTTTTTTGCAATATTTTTGCAAAATGAATTTCAAATAAATGAAATCATCTGTTTTAAAAATATTTTTGAGTGGGATATGTATTGGGTTATTTTGACTCACGCTGCAAATTCTTGTTCTCCCTCTTCAGGGTCTCCAGGTGGTCAAGAGACTCCTCATAGGAGTTCTTCATCTTAAACAGCTCAGTGCTGAGAGAACGAGCCTCTTTCTGGGCACCCTCCAACTCTGCCTGACCCTCCTCGTACTTCTGCTTCCATTCTGCCAGGACCTTTTAGAAACAGTTGTTGTTGTGAGGCTTATACTTATTCAGCTTTTACCTAGATTCCACATTTGAATGATGTTTGGAGGTTACCTTGTCAAAGTTTCTTTGCTTCTTGTCAAGGTTGGCAGCTACAGCATTGGCTCTCTCCACATCAATCATGAGGTCCTCAACCTCACCCTGGAGTCTCTGCTTGGTCTTATCCAGAGAGGCACATTTTGAGTTGACAGCCTCAATTTGCTCCTCAGCCTCCTGGAGACGCTGGGCAAGCTTTTTTCTGAAGGAAAAAGGACCACATTTAAGTAAGAAAACATGATGTTTTTTAGAAAATAGAAAGAAAATAGAAGGTTAAGGTTTAATGGAGAAAATCCATATCCAAATTATGTTTTTGCATCTTTAGCACATACTTGGACTCCTCAAGCTCCTCAGTGCGCTGGATGGCATCAGTTTCGTACTTGGTCCTCCACTGAGCAACCTCGCTGTTGGCCTTGGACATGCCACGTTGAAGCTCAGCCTTTGCTTCCTGCTCTTCCTCAAACTGCTCCCTTAGAAGGTCGCAGTCGTGACGAGCAGACTGAACAGCATGGGCCAGGGCATTCTTGGCCTGTTTGTGAACAAGTAAGAGTGTTTATGAAAGCATTTCCTCAAATGTGATTTATGTAATCCAATTTCTTAATTTCATGCCTAGGTTTCAGTACCTTGACTTCCTCTTCATTCAGTCTCTTCAGCTCCTCAACTTGCTGAGTGAAGGCCTGCTTGCTTCTGGTCAGCTGAGACACAAGAGCATCTTTCTCTTCAACCTGGCGGCCAAGCTCACCATTTTCAGTCTGAAGTCTTGCTCTCTGACCACTGAGGTCATTGACCTGACGGGCAGCCTCATCACTCTTGGCCTTGGTTTCACTGAGTTGGTCTTCAAGGGTACGGCACATCTTCTCCAGATTTCCCTGTTTATGATATCATAAACTCGTTTGTAGCAAAAAGTTAATGAAATTATTGTAAGTTGATTTGTTTACAAGATAGCATGTGGGTAAACATCTCACCAACCTTAGATTTAGCAACAGCCTCCATATTACTGGAGAGATCATCAATCTCCATCTTGTATTCACTCTTCTCCTTCTCAAGCTTCTGCTTGACACGCTGGAGGTTGTCAATCTGCTCTCCCAGCTCAGCCACACTGTCGGCCTGCTTCTTGCGGAGAGCTGACGCAGTGGCTTCGTGCTGCAGGGTGGACTCTTCAAGGTCACGACGCAACTTCTGGAACTCAGCCTCACGCTTCTTGTTGATCTCAATTTGAACAGCAGTGGCACCACCAGCTTCCTCAAGCCTCTCACTGATCTCCTCAAGTTCCCTGGAGAGATCAGCTCTCTGTTTCTCAACCTTGGCACGAGCTGCACGCTCAGACTCAATCTCTTCCTCCAGTTCCTCAATGCGTGCCTATTGAAAACAAAATATTGTATTATATTAGTAAGACAGAAAACTGCGAAAACGCTCAGAAATTGAGTTGGTGGAGAATAATTAAACCTGAAGCTCCTTGATCTTTTTCTGCAGCTGAGCACCAAGTGATTGTTCATCTTCAATCTTACTAAGAAGTTGACTTGTTTCGAAGTCCTTCCTGATTAAAAAAGGATTGAAGAAAAGGAAAAATAACTTCTAAATTTGGCTGCACACATTCAACAGAATTCAACAGTGATATTTTGTAATAAATAATGCCTTTACTTCTTTATCTTCTCATCAGACTGCTGCTTGTCATTCTCCAGATCCATGATGGTCTCCTGGGCCAGCTTCAGGTCACCCTCAAGCTTTCTCTTGGCTCTCTCAAGGTCCATACGGAGCTTCTTTTCTTGCTCCAGGGAACCCTCAAGCTGCCAATTTGAAGTGTGAGGTGAGAATGTGGTAAATGGTCAAATTTCAGTGGAATAAGGTTGTCACATGTTGATTTTCGTACTTACATCATCCACTTGCTGTTCAAGCTTAGTCTTGGATTTGGTCAGAGTGTTGACTTTGTCTTCCTCTGCTTGAAGATCATCAAGAGTCTGCTGGTGGGCCTCTTGGAGGGCTTTCTTCTCCTTTGTCAGCTTAGCAAGGGACTCATCCTGAGAGGCCATCTCTTCAGTTAAGTTCTTGACCTGCACATAGAACGTTTTACATTCGAGTCATTCCGTGTCAAATCAGATAAGGTTGTTGCTGCACCGTCTCAGATTTTGTTTAAACCTTGTTTATATCATGACTGGGTCCTAAAACCAAGGCCTGTGAAATATTTCTGTGCAAATCTTGTCTTCATATCTTTTTCAGACCTTGAAATTCTTTCATTTTTCATTTGAAAAACACGTGCCATGTTTGGGCATTAATGTCTTGACAAATACTTTCCCTAGTCTCCTTAACTTTTTAAACTCATAAAAAGCATGTGTAAACAATTTAAAGTCTGTACTAAATGTCTCCTGGCCTTCGAAAGGGCCCTAGATTTCGGGAAAATGTGCATTAAGTATGATATTGAGGGTATTAGAAAACGTTTTGTTTTTTTCATTTGGTATTAATCACAATTTCCTCTTTAAATACATCCATTTTTTAAATGTTTTCCAACAATTTGAAGTCTACACATCAAATGGCCATGACGATAATAAGGATAAAACAAGGCGTGTTTGTATTTTTGTGTCATTTTCAAGCAACTGAAATGGTATGTGGGGTAGCTAGTAGGACAATAAAAATCTATGTGGAAATAGTTAAGTGTATGGATATTTAATGTGTAAAGTACCAATATTGTACCAAGTCCCATTCACAGAATAAATGCAGAATAAATACAAATGGGAATACAAAATACATGCATTTATTCTGTGAATGGGACTTGGTACAATATTGGTACTTTACACACTAAATGTCCATATACTTAGCTATTTCCACATAGATTTTTATGGTCCTACTAGCTACCCCACATACCATTTCATTTCAGTTGCATGAAAATGACACAAAAATACAAACATGCATTGTTTTACCCTTATTATTGTCATGGTCTTTTGTTTTGGAGACTTCACATTTTGGGACAACATTAACAAAGGATTATATTTTTAGAGAAAATACTGATTGATGGCAGATGTGTCATAATAAAGGAGTTTTGAGACCCTCAATATCACTTTTTTGCATGTTTTTTCTGAAACTAGGGACTTCTATAAAACCAATGAGACTGTGGTACAAACTTTTAATGATTGAATCGTACTGAGTACATGTTTGTCTTCCATTCTACAAAGTTTGGTCAGGCTAGGAATATTACTTTTTAAGACATGAATGTCCAAACACGGCCCCCAAGATAAGGCCTTTTAGAGAGTGTAAACAATCAAAGGCAAAAAGTCTATGAAAGCAATAGAATTGACCAAAAATATTTTACAGGTTTTAGTTATGGAACTTAAATATTGGGTAGACAAACTTTGAGGAAAATCGGAGTCGGTGCTAATACCATTTTCCTGGATTTTGTCTGATTTGACACAGACTAACTCATTCGATAAAAGTGTAAATAAGATACTTTATTTTCGACAGACTATATTGATCGGCCCTTTTATAAATGCCAACCTTGTTCTCGGTGGCATGTTTCTCCTTCTCCACTTTGGCCAAAGTCAGCTCCAGATCATCAATGTCCTTCTTCAGCTCAGAGCACTCATCCTCCAGTTTCCTCTTCTTGGCAGTCAGCTCAGCATTGATTTCCTCTTCATCCTCCAGTCTCTCGGTTGTCTCTTTGAGCTTGGCCTCAAGTTGGATCTTACTTTTGATAAGACCCTCACACCTCTCCTCAGCATCATTGAGACCCTCAGATCCCTATTGTAAATATAAGATGAAAGCATGACATCTGATTTCTATTGAAAACACAATGCTGAGACTGGGTAGTGGTATGATTGTGAATATTGAAATGGTACAATATACACTTACAGATGACACTTGCAGCGCCAGGTCATTCCTCTCTTGCACAAGAGACACCATTTTCTCCTCTAGATCCTTCTTCCTGGCTGTTGCCTTTGCATAGTCCTCTTTGAGTTTTTCATAGTTCTCCTTCAAGTTGGACAGCTCCTTCTCAGTTTCAGCACTCTTCAGCAGAGGCTTGATCTTGTAGTAAACCTTCATCCAAGGCCAAGTCTTGACATTCATGAATGAGCGGATATTGTACTGGATGGTGTAGACAGACTCCCTACACAAGAAGGGTGGTGAAATGTATCCTTAAATAGAATTATTACATGGATTGTGTAGAAAGTAGGGATGTAACTATATCAAAATCTTACGATACCATAATACCCCAATAACAAGTCCACGTTACGATATGTATTGCAATACTGCAGAGATGTAACAATATAAATCTCTCAATACAATACCTCGGTAACAAGTCAATGGTAAAATATTTATTGTGATATTTGTTAAAAAAAAGGCAAATTAAGACTCAGAAAATAAACATTTACTACCAGATTACCATTCTCTTAGATTCACAGTTCTACCTTTTTTTGGCTACTATGTTTCAGTCTGACTCCGTCTTTGAACTACGACACCAATAGCCTACATTAGACAGAAAGTAGGCTAATGATGCGTTTATAGACACGTTTAGTCATTCGGTTGATACATAAAACATCTCTGTGAATTCAAACTCTATTGTATTGTATTGTATTGTTGTTATTTCTATGTGGCTTTGGACAAAAGCGTCTGGTAAATACCATAACCATTAACCATAACATGATAAAATGGACAGATCCCATCATCAGCTCAAACTAAAACAGTTTTTTGTCCAGAAGACCTATGGTTTGATACCGTCACATGTCCATGACAATATCGAGATACTTTTGTTATTGCGATATTGTGAAATTGACAATACCGTTACATCCCTAGTAGAAAGTGTAATACGATCTTTTCAGACATATTTTTTGGGAAATACATTTCATTTTGTAAACAAGCAATGCACAATCAATTGAGAGGGATACCGGGGCGGACTATACAATTAATAGGCCTACTACTCATACTATAGGATTCTTTCAGACTTTTGCATTCTTTTGATATACAAATTTACCTCCTTTCCATCATCTTTGAAAACTCCCTCCTCATCAGGAATGCACGGCAGAGAGCCTGAGTCATTGTGACTAGGTTAGCCAGTTTCTCATCTCGCATCTCCTCAAGGTCACCCAGGAGACCAGCTTTGAAGAACACCTGAAGGATGAATGAAAATATAAGCATTTATTCGACACAGAAAAAGCTGTGCTCTGTAGTTTGTACTCATGAGATACAGATAATAGATTGCTATCAACCTTTGTGTGTCCAAACATGTATTGCGTGTGATCAATATCAATGGATCCCAAGAGCTTCTCAGCAGCCTTCTTGTTATCAATGAACTGGCCGTCAGGGATGACACTGGCATTTAGCACTTTGTATCTGGACAGAATAAATAAATGATATAGAGCATTAGTTTTTCCTCTCTAAATGCAGTTTTGAATATGTGTAATACTTAATTGGCTTTCTAAGTTCACCTCTGCTTGAAGTCACCATAAAGGATTCTGCTTGGGAAACCCTTTCTGCAGATTCTGATACCCTCAAGTACACCATTGCACCTGAGCTGGTGGATGACCAGGAAGTTCTGCATATAACCTGTGAAATACATGTCATGAGATCTTCTATTCTCAATGTAATACATGAATAATACACACATCTTTATTGACTACCAAATGCCCTTTACCTGGTTTCTTAATTTCATTTGGAATCAGACAACGCACAAAGTGAGGATGGGTGCTCCTCAAGTTGGTCATCAGTTTGCCCAAGTTCTCCTGTTGAGATAAGTATGCAATCAAACATCCCCTCACCTTTCTTTTAGATGATTGTATATTAAACCAATAACAAACAAATCATACCCTGAACTGTGATGACACTGTCTGCATGGAGCCACCCTTCTTCTTCTTCTTACCACCAGCCTCTGTTGATATACAAATGATGGATTCAATAATTGAGTTAAATATATAGAAATTCATAAATGGGATATTTTTGCATTAGCTTGTAGACTTGTATAGTTTTTTTGTTACCCTCAACAACAGGTGGGTACAAGACAGGCAGGAGTTTTACTCCCGACTTCTGGTACAGCTGCACAACAGAATCATTCAGTGGATCCTTGTTCTTGTCCAGCCACCCAGTAACATTGTAGTCCACAATGCCGGCATAGTGCACCAGGGAGAAGTGGGCCTCAGGCTTGCCCTTTTTGGGCTTGGGCTTCTCAAAGGCCTTAGTTTTGCCAAGATGCTGGTCATACAGCTTGTTCTTGAAAGTGGTGTCAGAGGCCTTGGGGAACATGCACTCCTCTTCAAGGATGGCAAAGATTCCCATTGGCTGTTGGAAAAATAAGCTTAGCTTAGTAAAATAGCTTTTACTTAAAGTGGATATTGTAAAACAATACAAATCTAGCACTTAGCTCATTTGACTGATTAAAACTGACCTTCTCAATGAGCTCAATGCAAGCAGCTAAGTCCATGCCGAAGTCAATGAACTCCCATACAATGCCCTCTTTCTTGTACTCCTCTTGCTCCAGAACGAACATGGTGTGGTTGAAGAACTGTTGCAGTTTCTCATTGGTGAAGTTGATGCATAGCTGTTCCATGCTGTTGTACTGTGATTAAAAAATAGTTTGCAATTTGAATGCCCCCTACTGAAATTATACTACATTGTGGTGTGAGTGAAAAATGGTGTTAACTTATGCTTACATCAAAAATCTCAAAGCCAGCAATATCCAGCACACCGATATAGAACTGCCTTGGCTGTTTAGTGTCCAGCATCTGGTTAATACGGATGACCATCCACAAGAACATCCTCTCATAGATGGACTTGGACAAGGCCGCAACTGAGTTATTGACCTGAAACAGAATATTCAAGCAGAATATATCATCCTATGCTCAGAGACCAAAAAGTAAAATACTTATAGGATAAAAGCAGGTCATTTTACTACTAGTACGGTAATTCTGTCCAAATACTGCCAAGTGGTTGGTCATCTTAAGTGAACATTTTAGTGACTAAAATAATACCTGTGGCACAGTCTGACCCTTGGTGACATACTCATTTCCAACTTTTACTCTTGGGAAGCACAAAGCCTTCAGCATGTCAGCGGAGTTCAGGCCCAAGAGGTAAGCGATTTTGTCAGCATCTAAAAAGAGTGCAACAGTGAAGCATTTTGGTGATTTGAAATTTATAGTGACCAATTTCATACTCCACACTCAAATTTTGGACAACATATGAAACAAGTTTGTCCACCTCAATCTCCTCTCCCTAAATCAAAACATTTGTCCAAGATAGTGTTGCAGTTGGCAAGTCTGACAGATTGAGGGGACTTAGCCAAAATGTTGAATGTTTACATCATGCCCCTCCCCCACTACCACCGAGCACCCCCTCATTGAGTTTGTGCTCGTCAGTGCGCACCAGAATGCACCAGACTGTGATTGACAGTCAGATCTCACACAGCCCTGCTCTGATTGGACCAGAACCGGGAGCTGTGGATTTTTGCAGGCTCTAGGTCAGTGATGCCAGGGTAACGGCCCACGGGCCGGACCCGTCTGTATGTCACATCCGGCCTGCGGTTGATAAGGGGAGAATATATTTTTTATTTTATTTTTATTTAATTTTTGGTGGAATCCGTCAGTTGGTCTGTTGCTGCTGCTCGCCTCAGCTGCAGCAGCGCCGGTAGTGCTGACGGTAGACTAGTCGCTATTGAGATGTTATCAAACTCATCACAGAGTATGATAGTGTTCGTGCTTTTCAAAGTAAACTGGTGTTATGGAAGACGCAGCTCTCCAAGCGCAATACAGCCCACTTCCTCTGTCTCAGCTTGTTAATCATCAGAGTCTGGACAAGTAGTCTACGCAAACTTGCTTTCCGGACTCAGGCATGAGTTTGACAATCAATTCATGGTTTTTACTGAACTGGAAAAGGACTTTGCACTTTTTTGCTCTCCATTCACGATTGACGCTTCCGAGGTCCCAGAGGCGATCCGAACTGATAAAACTGCAGTGTTGTACACCGTTGAAGGATTAGCCTAGCCTACTACGTATCTGTTGCAATCAAATCATTTGATCAATCCTTGCCACCACAGTACCCAATGCTCACGGCCTTTGCAGGGAAAAATACTTGTGTAGATGTATGTTTGGGACAACATATTTATGTGAGCTGGCCTTTTCCGTGATGAATATTAATAAATTGAAAGTGTGCAATCGCTTGACGCATGGACATCTGAATGATGTTCTGTAAATAGCCACTAGGGGTGGGCATATCGATCCAAATATCGATAGTATCGATACCAACATTGGTATTGGTATCAGATCGATACCAGCGTGATGGGATCGATACTTTAATTTTAGTTCACTTTCAATATCTCTTAATTTGTTCAAAATGTTCCTGTTTCACCAAGGGCTAGCCTACAGTCATGCAAACATCATTCCTTTCACATTTTGCATGCCCGCTTTGCAATGTTATGTTGCTGAAATGTTTGTAAACTATTAACAGTGGAAATCATAAAATCATTAGTCATAGAAATGTATTCAAATTTAGTATATTGATGTTTTATTCATGTCATAAATCATGACACACTGTTCTCCCCTATATAAAAGTATATAAACTGCTTTTAGTCACAAATATCAGTATTGGTATCGATATCGGCAATACTGGCCCTATATTTAATTGGTATCGGATCGAAACCAGATTTTACAGTATCGCACACCACTAATAGCCACTGCCCAGAAACTGTCCCACGATATGGACAAGCTGGTGAAAGTTAAAAGGTGTCTGGCTTCGACAAGTAAAATGTATCTGAAGTAGGCTGGTCATTTATCATAATCCAGTGTGATATGGGTGGTAGGGAATAAAAGGGGTTGGGGTTGACTGATGCCATAGGCATACTGTAGGCTATGGGTGTATGGAAATATGAGTTGACTGGTGAGGACTGGCAAAGTTAATGTGCCTCATCTGTTGTTGAGCCAATTTAATGTTTTTAGATAGATCATATTTGACTTTTCTTTTTAACCTTTTTGTTTTACTAATTCCTACTGGATATTCAATTACATGGCCTATTGTTGGACTACATTATTCTGGCGCTTACTTTCTGTGACTCATTTAGGCCTACTTGGCCTGGCCTTCTTTTAATTGGTCTAATTATGAATTGACTTGTTTTCATGTGCAAGCCTTCAATAAATATAATACAAAGTAACACTTTTTTGTCTATTTTGTTGCATTTCTAATTTATAAATGTAGGCTACTTGCATGGATAGGAAAACGTTTTTAGAGGGTAACTGTCTCCTGCTTTAGGTTATGTAATTGTAGGCCTCATTGTGAGGCTATTTTCGTGCCAATGGAATTTCTTTTTGATGTGTAGGCCTTCATGAATAATTTCAAATAGCCTACCTATCCATGTGTTGAGTCAGTGTTTGGCATTTTCAGTCCGAAAGTGTAATCCGGCCCCCTGAGGTCTCACTTGAAAAAAATCTGGCCCCCTGTCCAATTTCACCCTGGCATCCCTGCTCTAGGTGGAGGTAGAAGTGCGGGTTGTTTTCTAAAACCGGCTGATTTATGTTGTTCTGTCGAAGCATAGTGTCGGTTTCAGTGAATATGATCAAAAAAATCTTGCCAACTGAGTTTTCCCTTTCCCCAGTTCATCCAGCCGTTCTCTGAGTCTGACAGTAGCACTTTTAGCTCCAGCTCATTAAATCAGATTAGACCATTAGCATCTCTCCTATAAGATAACGGTCTAATCTGATTCAATGAGCTGGATCTAAAAGTGTTACTGTCAGACTCAGAGAACAGCTGGATGAACTGGTGAAAGGTAAAACTCAATTGTTTAACTCGAGGGGAGGTGGAAAACGAGTGTATTTCCGCAAATGGTGGAGGCTATATGTGTATATATGTTAAAGGCTATATGTCTCACATAACATAACTGAGTATCTGGTATCTGAGGTATCTGAGTGATCATTGTTTTGTAAATGTTTGTCTTTAAATGAAGATGGATAATTTCTTAATCCAGAGGACATTTAGAATATGAGTATTCATGAATATACATTATGTTATAACATGAATAAATATGAATACCATGGTGGTATGACAATTTTGTGCATGGTGTAGCATCGTTAACGTTACTGCTTGACAATCAGTCGCACACATGAACATAATGCAATTACCTCAATAAATAAGAGTACCTTGTAGTTATCACTAGAACTGACTGAGTAGAGTGGTATTACCTACCCTCATTGCCATCAGGCTCAGCCTGCTCTTCACGCTGCTTCTGCTTGAATTTCATGTTGCCATGATGGAGCACAGCACCAGTGAACTTGTAAATGGCATTTTTCTCCTCTCCAGTGAAACCCAGGATGTCAATGGCATCCTAGAATGATAAATTATTTGATTATTTTAAAGCTGTCTTCAAGAAATCGAAGAGGGGAAAACACATTATTGGAAAACTTACATCTGTGGCATCCAACTCCTCTTTGTCATCAATGCTCGCCACAGCGATCTGACCCTGACTGCACATTGGGAAGTCATAGGGGTTGGAAGTGATGAGGGACATTTCTGTCGGGATTAAAAAATGATTTTACAAATTCAGAATTACATTTATTGATTTTTGAACGTTTATACGTATACTGTATATACCTATAATTTCAGGCTTGTGGTTGGTCATCATCTGGAAGAAGATGTGGTAGCCTCTCTCATCAGGAAGCTGGAATGTCACTCTCGACTTCTCCAACAGGTCTTTTTATGCAGGGAAGGATGTATTTTCATTTGATACAATCAAGGCAATAAAAGAACATTTCTACTTGGAACAATTATACTTACACGTCTCAATATCAGCACTAGCCAGTTTTCCAGAAGTGCCAAAGTGAATTCTGATGAATTTTCCCTGTTTGAGATTACATTTTGACATAACATGTATTCATTTAGCTCATGCTTTTAACCAAAGCAGGTTACCCATGAGGAAAATATTCAAGTGTATTCAATAAATATTCAAATACCGGTATTCAGTAATAGACCTAAGGGTAACAATAAATACAGCCTTTACTAAAACAAAAAGCAAAAAATGATAGTGTAGAGGTTTAAGTCGGAGGATGTTTTTCAAAAGAGATACTAATAGATATAAAACAAAGTGCATGATAAGTTTGAGTTAAAAGAAACCCCCTAAGAAGTTGATTCTATCTAAAAAAAAAAATAAGACTAAACTTACAAAACGTGAAGAGTTGTCATTCCTCACAGTCTTGGCATTACCATAAGCCTCCAGCAGTGGGTTTGCAGCAATAATCTGGTCTTCAAGAGAGCCCTGCAAGTCAATAGATATATTGTTACTGAAGTTCATGTTTGTGTTGCTATGTGATAATTAGCCTATAAATATGCAAGTGGTTCTATACCTTAATTTTTCCACTGCTGGCTGGTGGCTCAGATGACTTCTTACCAGCCACTGCAATTGTTGCAAAGTACTGGATGACACGCTTGGTGTTTACAGTCTTGCCAGCACCAGATTCTCCGCTGTATTTACAGAAGATATTGCAATCACAATTACAATTACAATTAAACCTTTATAATGTAAAGGTTTAGCCTTTTAATAATGTAAACATTTTAAGGGATGCATGGACACTTACGTGATCAGGACAGACTGATTCTCCCTGTCTGTGGAGCAAAATAGAGATTGACATGAATGGTTCATTTTACATAAATGAATCAAATATATAATGTATTATTCAGTAATGGATTTAAAAACTGAAAGCATACCTTGTTGCATGAACTGATAGGCGTTGTCAGAGACAGAGAAGATGTGGGGTGGGGCCTCCACACGCTTCTTGCCTCTGTAGGCATTCACCACCTCTGCATCGTAGACTGGGAGCCACTTGTAGGGGTTCACAGTGACACAAAAAAGTCCAGAGTAGGTCTAGAATGAAGAAATAAAGAAGATAGTTTTTTTAGCTTTTCAAATTAATTTTAATTTCTTAATTTGTTTAAAAGTGTAATGCTTACGTAGATCATCCATGCTGCATAACGCTCTTTGAGGTTATACAAGACAGAGGCTTCGTTGAGGTGGGTCATCATGGCCATGTCCTCAATTTTGTCGTATTTAGGAGGATTCAAGGGGAAGACTTCGTCTTCCTTCACTGTCTTTTCCTAAAACCAAAGTAGAAAACAGCTTTAACAAAGAGATGTATTCAAGAAACTTTCTGTGAAAATGTAATTTTAACATCAGAACAATTTCAACAGCCTTGCTAAAGTACCTCCTTGGTTTCAAGCGTTTCAACAACGACTTTGCTGCCTTCGCTCTTTTTAATTGTACCCTTGACGTACAACTCCTCTTTATCAACCACAAAGCAAGCAGTCTTTGCATCAAAGGGCTTGGTTTGGGCCTCCATTCTCTCCTTCTCAGGCTTACGAAGGTAGATGGCAGCCTTGCCATACGCGGCCATATCACCGTCCCCCATGGTTGCTGGTTACTGCATTAATCATAAAGATGAGGAGCAAACAGTTTCAACATAAAATGCTTTGCGCAATCAGACATGTACAGAAACAGTACTGTAAATACAGTGGTTGACAGTCATTAGGGGACAAACCACAGTTGTTTGTCAGACCTCCATATATGGAGCTTATCGATGTACATATAGGGTACTCAAACTGCATTTCATTAAAGGTGCTCTAAGCGATGCTGGATAAGCTAGCTCTCTACTTTCTCCCCCTCCCTCCCGTGCTGCTCCCATGCAATTAAAACTCTCCTAAACGCACATCTCGTCTGTGATTTGCTGGAACAGTTTGTTATGTTTTTATGGGCTAGGTTTGCCTAGGTTGTCTTTGTTGCCATTTTTGGAGCCTGGGCTGTCCACAGAGATCGCGTTTTTTTACAGTGTATTCAGGACACAGACAGCTAGCGGTTGTTAGGTGATGTTTGCAGTAAGTGACATAAAATGTTTTAAACTAAAAAACGCGTGGCATCGCTTAGAGAATAATCGCGTAGAGTCAATACACAATAGTCCTTTGATATCTAAATAATAATGGAATCAATGTATTTATTGCATTATTGTCCTGAAATCTAATCCAATACCCCATTATACTAATTTACACGTTGAATATAGGGTTGGCAGTACAGCAGACGGTAGTAATGACATCGAATAACAACGTGGATTTCAGTGCCTTATTTCGATGCCACTTAAATCTCTGGCGTTTTTTTTTTCATCTGCCATCTGTAACATCTTGCTCTGATAGCACCACATTCTATACATTTACAGTTAGTTCTATAACGTGTGTTGATAAACACATCAAGATATAAGCTTAAAGTAGAGGGGTTCACCACATAGGCTAGTGGACCGTGTTTGACAGCTTGTGTGAGCCCATACGATCACAAGCTCTTGTCCAAATCTAGCAAATAACAACTACACACAAGCAAAAGGCTATGCAACAACACCAACAGTTTACACAAAAACGTGCTAATGCACTAATTGGCATCTATTTGAAATAGTATCAGCAAAGTTGTAATATGAAAACTTTGTTTAACGGTATGTTCTGATAACTTCCAAACTACAAAATAACATTAATGTATCATATGCATGAGGCCCATATAGCATCACAATGAATTTCAAGCTCATGCAAAAAGTTTGTTTGTAAAAAAGTTATAGGTGAGAACAATCCTCTGCTGCATTGATATTCCCGGAACCATCATCGCACGTTATTGCTAATTAAGCTGCTCGATGTTTTGTGCATAGTTGCTGTTAAAATGCCTACTAGTGCTGGGAATCAAAATACTTCAACACAGGCATATATTTAGTTTATTATCAATATCTGTATTGTTTACTGTTTTATTGCTTCTAGGCATAATTCTAATTGCCATAACTTTACATGTTAAAACGGCTTACCATGGATGCACACACAATGGCAAGTAGCTTAATCAATCGTACCACTGGGAGGAAGGCTATGGTGTGAAGCAGTAGTGTCTACTGAAGTGGCTGATAAGCAGTTACACCACTGCAACCCATACATGTACAGGGAAATGGCTTTTGAATAGCTGTCCACTGTAGTGACCACCATGCGGCACAGGTTTAATTGACTCTAATGATGATGTAACTTTTCCAAGTTTACCCATTTCCCTGTCGAAGCTTTTTAGGCAGTAAGATATCAATGAAGGCACTAGAGTCAAAACTAGTGATATTAGGTCATTAATGGTGTAGGCATATGGACACTGTCTGCAAATATTGCATATGTCTATACAAATAAGAACGTGAAAGGAGCTACACTTGTGTCATAGCAATAATCAGTAAAAGCAAGCTTGTTTTAATCGTTTAGCTGTTCAGATAAGTCAGATGTGCTGTAAATCAGATGTACCTTACCTTTTCCTCCCAAAAGAAGATGAAAATTTCACAGTTGTTAGGAGTATCTAAAAATGACAAAACATACAAAGACAAGTATTTTAGTATATCAATAAATACAATGTAGTAATCTTAAGATTATTCGTTGCTTTAGAGATGAAGAGATGCAGTTTGCCATGATGCATTCTCTAATAGGAGCCACCTCCTTTCTGTGTCTGTCTGTGAAAGACTTACTGTGCACTGGAACCCCCTGGCCTCTTCTGCAGCCCTCCCATACTCCCAGTAGGTCCTTTTATTGACCTTTTCTGTCAACTAAGCAGAGCTCTAATAAGGCAAGATGTGTTTGATGTGTTTGGATCTATTTAAACATCACGTCAACCTCACTGTCACATACAACTGCAAAATAGATGGTTTACCCCATAGTAAGATGTGATATTTGGAGATGCTCATTATGATAACAATCGTTTTATTTTTAACTGAGCAGAAAAATATGGAATAAGAAGTTATTGCAGCAATGTTGCCCATGAATATGTTTTCACTATCAACATAGAATAGTTCAGTTGGCATATACTTTGATGCCAGTGTTATACAAATGCATTTGTCATATATCATTATTATAGTGCAATGTCTGCCTCATACGTCTGTTTGTCTGTGCATTTGTGCTTTTATGGACAAGGGCTTTCTGTATTTAGATGTGTCTGGCAGTTGTGTGAGTTTTCAGTGGTTTGTAAATATCAGTTTGCTAAATGTTGTATCCCATTGATTTGTAGGCTCCCTGAAATAAATTGCATGTAATTAATATCTCCATCAAATATTAATGTGCTGCATTTTATATGTCTACCATGCATACTGTATGTAGCATGTATCATTAGTTTTGTTTTGGCTGTGATTGAAATAGTGTATAGTGTTTATAGTAACTTTTAGGGCAATACTCCAAAAGTGAAGAGCACAGCAGTTTTATTACTGGTGTTTGGTGACCGATTTCTTTTAAGCTTCATAGATGCCTGGGCACACTGCACTACCAAAAGTACAAAATGGACAACACAGTTAAGTAGGGGTGAGACGATACATGATATTGGGTTCACGAGAACGAAACGAGACAAGATATATTTTAACATATTTAACACTAGATATTTTCTAAGAAAACTTCAATGATACAGTATATGACTGGAAAAACAGCCTTTTATTAAGTATAAGTATATATACTTTTTTGATCCCGTGAGGGAAATTTGGTCTCTGCATTTAACCCAATTGGTGAATTAGTGAAACACAAACAGCACACAGTGTACACACAGTGAGGTGAAGCACACACTAATCCCGGCGCAGTGAGCTGCCTGCTACAATGGCGGCACTCGGGGAGCAGTGAGGGGTTAGGTGCCTTGCTCAAGGGCACTTCAGCCGCAGCCCACTGGTCGGGGCTCGAACCGGCAACCCTCCGGTTACAAGTCCAGAGTGCTAACCAGTGGTCCACGGCTGCCCCCAACTTTTATTGACTGAAAGTCACAGAATGTGAAACAATCCAGGTGTATGGTATTTTGAAATTAAGGGCCCTATCATGACATTCTGTCACTCGTCAAAAGTTTATTCAAATTTAGTAGGATGTCCAGTTCACATTGGGAGGGGTTTTGTTATCAAACGTGGAGCGCATGACGCAACAAGGTGTTCCTACGTTTTTTAATCAGTCATATGGGTGTGTTTGGGGCGTGACATCATTTAAACCAATGAGAATGACATCTGTCATTCCCTTTAACGGCGCAGACTCATTGGCAGAGTGAAACTAACTTCACCAAGGTGACAGTCAACGACAAGACAGTTATATGCAGTTACTTTCACTATTGACTGACAATGGGTTACCATCGAAAAAAATACGCTGGAAAAAGCAACACTTACCCTAATATTGCTCAAATGACTGAATAAAACAACATTTATCCTGCAGAGGAGTTGCTTATATCTCGTGACAGTGCGTCTTCAGCTGTGCTCCATACATGTCTCTCGCCTCTCCCCTAATCACTTTTAACCGTCATTACCAATTTGCAAATGATGGTGAATAACTACTCATAATGAGATGTACAGTATTTCATAATATCTTTATTCTAATTATGTTTTTGTAATCGTGCAATTTGTAATATTTTGCATGGACGTGAGCTGGTGTACGTTCATGAATGATAGAAGGATGGTGCGTGCACCTGCCAATATGACTGTTGACAATGCGCTCTTAAAATAACATATAAACAACTCGCCGTAGACTTCTGACCAGGTGTACAATAGCGATTTTTAGACAATGCGCCTGGGCGCCAGTGTGCAATATACAGCCCTAAGATTTAACTAGAAACATTTTTTTCAAACCAAAGTACGATTTACATTTGTTTACTTTCCAATAGGCCTACTGATATTTGTACAAAAATAATTATTAGGCTAGCATATTATTTTTTCAATAATAATGAGTATCAAATAAAATATGTAATAGCATTTCAAACCAAAATGTCTCCACATTTCATTTCAACAAATTATCAACAACACTATTTTGCATTGCCTCCACATTATCTCTCCCTAGTCAGTAAAATCAGACAAGTTACCATAAGATTGTGAGTAGACCCTTGCAAAAGTGGTGTGGCTCCTTTAGGAATGTGACATCACTCCCTCCACGGAGTTTGGTTTACTTTTCCCACAACTCCCTGTGCAGAGCTACAGAAACACGCTAGCCACCAAGTGTGTGCCACTTGTACAGGTTAGATGAGCTATAGTTTCAATGGAGAACCATTTGTCCGAGGGTATTAGGCTGCGTTCATTCAACACAGATCCATAAATCTTGCAGTGCAAGACTGAAACTAGATGTACCGCAAAGTGATACAAAATATGGCCGTCGCTCAGTCCTGCACATTCTCTCCACAAAAATAAATTTGTCTCCATCTCCTATTGCAACTTTTATGTATGTAAATGAGTCTGTGCATGTGTGTGTTTGCCTTTGTGTATATGTGTGTGTGTGGGTGTGTTAGCTTGTGAGTGTGTGTGTGGGGCTAATGGGGTGTGTGTAGAGAAGGGCATGGCGAAAAACTCGAGGGTACGATAGGAATACGCTTGGCTTTGTGATAATAATATGCTTTGTGCCAGGTTTGCATCACGAAAATAGGGCCCGAGGTGTTGCAATCGCAGGTATCTTTGGCTGACATGTTCAAAACTGCACACAATTTAAAGTGTAGGATCATTATGACACCCTCTTAATGCATGCCAAGTTTCATGGAATTCCGCTCATTGGGGACCATACAATAAATGAATATGTGAATAATGAATATTTAGTGACTTTACACTACGCACACACACACACACACACACACACACACACGCAAACACACACATAAAGATACATGCACACACATGCAGGCACACACACACACACACAAGCACAGACACTGCTTGTCTGCTTGTCTGCATATGTGTGTGTGTGTGTGTGTGTGTATTCGCTTGTGAGTGTGTGTGTAGGGGCCTGATTGTGTGTGTTTTAATGTGTGTGTGTGTGTGTGCGTGTTCATGTGTGTGGGTGGGTGTGTTTATGTGTGTGTGTTTGTGCGTATGTACGTGTTTGTGTTTATGTGTGTATCAAAGTTCAAAGTTCAAAGTCTGCTTTATTGTCAATTTCTTCACATGTCAAGACATTCAAAGAGATCGAAATTGCGTTTCCTACTATCCCACGGTGGAGACAAGACATATTTTACCAATTAGGTCCACAGACAAACATAACATTCAAGTAAACAATATAAAAAGTAAAAATAAGAAGGCACATACAATGAAGAAATAAGAGCAGCAAAATTTGGTAGAAATTGTGCAATTGTGCATACAGTAGACAGTCAATATAATAGTGCAAAAGTCAGGCCAATAAATGGCTGAGGTAGTTTTGTTTGACCTAAGTATGCAAGTGGCATAGTGGTGCAAGTTATGTAAGAGCAGCAGAAGTGTGTTCAGAAGTGTTCAGGACAACAGGACAACAACAACAAGTTGCAAGTGTGCAAGTGTACAAGTGGAGTAGTGCAAGTGGAGTAGTGCAAGGCAGCCATTGTGGGTCTAAAAGTCCAGGATGTTATGTAGCTGAGGGTGGAGGGGGGAGAGGGGGGAGAGAGTTCAGGATCCTAACAGCCTGGTGTATGAAGCTGTTGGTGAGTCTGGTGGTGCGGGAGCGCAGGCTTCTGTACCTCTTCCCAGAGGGCAGTAGATCAAACAAATTGTGAGCGGGGTGACTTGCATCACTCACAATTGTGGTCGCCTTGCGGGTGAGGTGGGAGGTGTAAATGTCCCTCAGGGCGGGGAGTGAAGCACCAACAATCCTTCCAGCTGTGTTCACTATGCGCTGCAGGGCTTTCCTGTTGTATTCAGTGCAGCTTCCGCCCCACACAGCGATACAGCTGGAGAGGATGCTCTCAATGGTGCCTCGGTAGAATGTGGTCATGATGGATGGTGGAGCACTTGCTCGCCTGAGTTTCCGCAGGAAGTACAGGCGGCGCTGAGCTTTCTTCGCCAGTGATGCAGTGTTGGTGGTCCAGGAGAGGTCTTCACTGATGTGCACCCCCAGGAATTTGGTGCTGCTCACTCTCTACACCACAGCACCGTCGATGGTCAGTGGCAGGTGTTGGGTGTGACCTCTACGGAAGTCAACAACAATCTCCTTGGTCTTGCTGACGTTCAGCAGGAGGTTGTTGTCCCTGCACCACGTGGTCAGAAGGTCGACCTCCAACCTGTATTGAGTCTCGTCGCCCTTGGTGATGAGACCCACCAGAGTTGTGTCGTCAGCAGGGTGAAGAGCAGCGGACTGAGCACGCAGCCTTGGGGGGCCCCCGTGCTCAGTGTGATACTGCTTGAGATATTGTTGCCAACACGTACTACTTGAGGCCTCTGACAGAGGAAGTCCAGTAGCCAGTTGCAGAGGTAGGTACTGAGTCCCAGTTTGTCATGTTTGCAGATGAGTTGTTGTGGTATTATGGTGTTGAATGCAGAACTGAAGTCTATAAACAGCAATCTCACATATGAGTCTCTTTTTTCCAGGTGGGTGAGGGCTGGGTGGAGGGCAGAGCAGATTGCATCCTCTGTGGACCGTTTGGCTCGGTATGCAAACTGGAAGGGGTCCAGGGTGGGGGGGAGAATGGATTTGATGTGTGACATGACAAGCCGCTCAAAGCACTTCATGATGATGGGTGTCAGTGCCACGGGGCGGTAGTCATTGAAGCAGGATGGAGCAGTTTTCTTCGGCACAGGTATGATGGTGGCAGCTTTGAAACATGATGGGACGATGGCTTGCTTCAGGGAAGTGTTAAAGATGTCTGTGAAGACATCCTTAAGCTCCTCAGCGCAGTCCTTCAGCGCCCGACCTGGGATGCTGTCTGGGCCTGCTGCCTTACGGGTGTTGATAGCAGCAAGTGTCCTCTTCACGCTGTCGGCAGAGAGGCACAGGGGCTGCTCGTGTGGAGGGGGAGGGGTCTTCTGTGGGCAAGTGCTGTTTTGTGCTTCAAAGCGAGCAAAGAAATGGTTCAGATTGTTGAGCAGAGGGATGTTGCTCTCACAGCTCTGTGGCGCGGGCTTGTAGTCCGTGATGGCCTGAATGCCCTGCCATAGGCTTTGTGCGTTCCTGCTGTCTTTGAAGTGGGTGGTTATCTTGCGAGTGTATTCCTTTTTTGCTTCCTTGATGCCACGGGACAGGTTGGCTCTCGCTGTTCTCATGCCAGCTTCATCCCCAGCTCTGTAGGCTTTGTCTCTGGCCCTCAGCAGCCTGAGGACATCCCCTGTCAGCCATGGCTTCCAGTTAGCCCGAGTGATGATGTCTTTTGTGTGGGTCACATCATCAATGCACTTTGTGATGTAAGAGGTTACAGTGTCTGTATACTCCTCTATGTCTGTCTGATTGTTGTAAGTGGCGTGTGTGTGCTTGTGTGATGCCTGTGTGTGTGTGCGTGCATGAGTCTTTGCGTATGTGCCTGTGTGTGTGCATGTGTCTTTATTGTGTGTGTGTGTTTATGCATGTGTGTGAGTGTGTGCATACCGGTGTGTGTGTGTGTGTGTGTGTGTGTGTCTGTGCTTGTGTGTGTGTGTGTGTGCCTGCATCTGTGTGCATGTATCTTTATGTGTGTGTTTGCGTGTGTGTGTGTGTGTGTATGTGTGTGTGTGTGTGTGTGCGTAGTGTAAAGTCACTAAATATTCATTATTCACATATTCATTTATTGTATGGTCCCCAATGAGCGGAATTCCATGAAACTTGGCATGCATTAAGAGGGTGTCATAATGATCCTACACTTTAAATTGTGTGCAGTTTTGAACAGGTCAGCCAAAGATACCTGCGATTGCAACACCTCGGGCCCTATTTTCGTGATGCAAACCCGGCACAAAGCATATTATTATCACAAAGCCAAGCGTATTCCTATCGTACCCTCGAGTTTTTCGCCATGCCCTTCTCTATTATTACACAATGCGCTCAGGGGTGTGGCAGTTAACAACCTAAGGTGTGGTCTTGGCGCATTATCTAAAAATTGCTGTCTTACACTATCTAAAAAGCATTACGGCACTGACCAAGAAAAAACTGGTCTATAGCAAAAGGCGCATATGAAGCACAGCTGAAGACACACTGTCACGAGATGTAAGCAGCAACTCCTCTGCAGGATAAATGTCCTTAGGTGTTGTTTTCTTCAGGCTATGTTTTTCGATGGTACTGTAATCTTACATTTATATAACATTTAGATGATGACAAAAATATAACACAAACAACTTAAGTAAAGAAAAGGCCAATAATGTATTTTGATGAAGTTGTTCATCAAAATGGTGCATTGTTGCATTGTCACTTTAAGGGGTGCTGAATCTAAACGGTTATCATAACATCCTTTTGCCAGAGTTCTCTTGCTCACAAAGGACAAGGCTGATCCAACTCTAGCCTTGTTTGTTTGCGCCACATTGACAGCACAATATTAATTCATTACAAGCAGCTTTCATTGTTAGGATGGAAACATGTAATGAGATGTTGCTTGACATTTCTATTTGCAATTAAAAGTGCATTATGAGCCTGGTAGCCAGCTATCTGAATGGAATAGGCTACGTTTCAATAGGCATCTATGTGCTTCATGGAAATGCTTAGATAAGGAAAACGAATTATTGAAGACTCACCAACTCAATTCTTCAGAAGCAAAGAAGTAGTCTTTATATTCTTGGCCATGTTATCAGTGAGTACAGCCAATGTTAAAGAGCTCTCTCACCAACCTGAGCTTATAAATGGTGAGACAGTGGGAACTTGATAACTCTGTCACCTATTATTCTAGCCTCCCAGTCTTTCTTTAATTCGTAATTTCCTTTGAATCATTTCTTATTAAATAGGAAATGGCAACAATGACACAGCTGGTGCCTCTGTCTCTGTTTCTTTTGCATGTTCAAGAAATTACACATAGTGTAGTAATGTTCAAGGTAAATAACACATAAATATTTGCAAGCATCCAAGTTTGGTAGCAAATCTATGCATGATTCCATGGTAAACCTGAGTTATTGCATTAGTTATATTTTCCAGATTCTTGTCATTTATTGTAGCCTACAATACATGCTACATGCTTATATTTTCCAGTTTTCAGCTCAGCAACCCCCCCAGCAAACAATTTTCGGTTCGGAGAATGTTTGATGCGAAAACGTTCACTGATCGTTCGCTGATAACGTTCCCTCATGGTCGTTCAGGAAAGTTTTCTTGACAGCGCCGGAACGTTCCTTCATCGTTCAATCTGGGAATGTTTTTTGAATCATGTTTAAAACTCGAGCAGGTTCCGGGGATGTTCGCAGAACGTTCTTTCAACCATGTTTAAAAATCGTAGCTTTCTATCCGGGCACTGCGTATGATTTTAATTAGGCTACATATCAACTCACGATATGTCAGAGTTCAAGTGCACGTATATGTGATAGTCATTCTTTGATTATATACAGTCACCATACTGTAACGATTGATTGATTCGACACACAATGGTCCAATCAAAAGTTTATTAGCGGAAGGGGGCATCGCTCATACACCTAGACACCATTACACAGGAAACACAAGGGAAGTCAATAAAACAAGCTCAATACACAAACAGGGTAGTCACATACAATACACAGGGTAAACACATGAGGTACAACCTAAAGAAAGACTACAAAAGCTAACACATACATGACAAGGTAAACGCAATTAATGATGTTTTATAAACAAAGTTCGGGTGGAGCCTTCGGGATGATTGACAGCAATTAACTCACCCACTGCCGCTGCAGGGTAGGCCTATTTAAGCCGACCTCCTTTTCCATACGTCACACGCTCCGACGTTCGCGAAATCATTCAGTCTGCGTATCGTTCGCATTGACAAGACAGCTCTCATGGAACTGGAAATCCACCCAGCGCCAGCAAGGCGTTGACCCTACCCACTGGACAGTGGCTCGCATCCGCAGCACTCTCCATTCCCGCGGCATCGCGATGCCGCATGTCGGATAGGAAGTCCCATCTCCTCCGCCTTCTAACGCAGTCGGATAACCCGGTCTTTTCGCCCTCCCGCTCCCTCACTTTGTTTTCCTCCCCAGACCAGGAAGCAAGCTGCTCCTTCTGGCATCCCGACGCGGTTCCTTCCGCCGGCCATTCAGCCGGACGAAGCACACACCACCAGCCACCTCGCGAACCGGGCACGCTGACAGCACTTTCCGGCACCACACGCTTCAGAGCGTATCATTCCGCTGCTTCAGCCACAGCCACTGCCACGTCAGCGGCTCAGGCCCATTCCCGCCGCATCTCCGCCGTATTTCCGGGTCCAGCCCCACTTTTCCAGACGGCCCCGGTAGCGACAGCGTCGCTACTTCCCCCCCCCCACTCCTTCTTTCCCTCCCCCATCCACCTCCCCTAGCCAGGACTCGGTCCAGGCCTGCCCCACCTCCAGTCGTTCCGACGACTGCTCCCTCCCTCCCCCCTCTCCCCCTCCCCTTTCCATCCCGGGAGCCACGTCTGTACAGCACGCCTCAACTCACGAAGCGTCAGCTCGAAGAGTCACCTCACTAGCTCCCCATCTCTCTTATGAGTTAGCGAGCACCTGGTCTTAGTCGGCGCCGATAGCGACAGCGTCGCTACTCCCCCCTAACCCTCTTTCCTTCCCCGTCCCACTTCCCGCGACCCTGTCCCAGGTTGCTCCCCTTCCGGTCGCGTCAGCGACCGCTCCCTCCCTCCCCCCTTTTCTCCCTTCCCATCTCTTCCCCGGCTCCGCGCTAGACCAGCCCGCAGCAGCGGGTCATCAGCACTCCGCGAGTGCTTCGGACCACGACGTCCCGTTCCGGCAGCAAAACTATTCTTTAGCCACAGCACAGGCCCTGCCACCGCCTCCTCACGCTGCAGCATTCGAACCACCACCCGTCACAGCGTCCACCAGGAACCTCATCTTGTCAGGTGCAGACGTAGACCTTTCTACCATTCTTCCCTCCCTTCCTATTCCCTCTCATAACCGGGATCTAGTTTGCGGCGAACTGGTTTTTTCTCAAAAAAAAAAAAAAAAAAAAAAAAAAAAAATAAAATTCTGGCCCAGCATCAAAAAACCCTGTCATTTCCCGAGTTCACCATAGCTTTTGCCAACTACACAGAAGTCGTCTGTTTCGTGTTCTCCAGTCGACGCAAATGACTAAGCTAAATGACTACCTGGCCATCATCGCCGGCCTAGCCGTATCCTACGGTGGAGCTCATTTTCATACGTAGGCTACCACCGGCTGTTTTCAGCAAAATGCGCTGCCAGAGTCGGCCTCTGGAACTAAAACCCCTACTGGGGCGCGCTCGATATGGAGCTCCATAACCGCGTTTTCCTAGGACTTAAGCCATCTTGTCCCCTCTGCAATAGCCCCAGTCACGGCGCGGCCGAGTGTCCACTAGTCAACCCCGACCATCAATTCCCCAGCACCAGCTCCACAGCCCCTAAATCCTCTTCCTATGTTCCCCGCATCCCCGATGCTACGGCAGGAGAAGCCAGGGAAGAGGACGAGCGTTCCTGGAAAGGTCGAGAAATCTGCCGAAGATTTAACTTCGCTCAGTGTCGCCAATCCTCCTGCCGTTACCTCCACGTTTGCAGCTACTGCGCAGGCGCCCATGCCAAGTCAGTCTGTTCCGCACTCAAGAACATAAATAAAAAGTTTAAAAAGTATCTCTCTACTCCAATCATTGTTTCTGCTCTCCATTCAGAACTTCAGTCCAATCCAAATAGGGGATTTTGCGATTATTTGACTTCAGGGTTGAAGCACGGGTTCCATCCAGGTGTTTTAGCAAGACCTACAGAGTCTTTCGTTTGTAAAAACCTACAATCTGCCGTCAAAGATCCGGAGGTAGTCACCTCACTCCTAAGCAAAGAGGTCGAATCTGGTTTTATGATCGGTCCGTTCACCATGCCTCCATTCCCAGTCTACAGGATCAACCCCATAGGCGTAGCTACGCGCAAATACTCAGGAAAAAAGAGACTTATCATCGACCTCTCAGCTCCGCACAATAGTACCACTCCCAGCATTAACAGTCTGATTCCACTAGAAGAGTTCTCGCTGCACTACCACTCTGTCGATGACGCTATCGCTCTGATCAAAAAGGCAGGTAGACGTTGCTGGCTAGCTAAAGCGGACATCACCTCAGCCTTCAAAGTCATGCCCATTGATCTCGAATTCTGGCACCTCTTCGGAGTCAAATGGCATAGGAGATACTATTTTGCAGTTCGCCTCACCTTCGGCTGCCGCAGCAGTCCCAAAATTTTCGATACGCTATCAGAAGCCCTGTGCTGGATTCTCCTAAATAACTATAAGCTCCCATTTCTCGTTCATCTTCTGGACGACTTTCTAGTAGTTATCCCCCATTCCTACCCACCGGCCCTAGGCATCTCTACGCTAACTGACGTATTCAACAAACTGGGAGTCCCACTCTCAGAAGAGAAAACGTGCGGTCCCTTATCCAGACTCGAATTCCTCGGCATCATTTTAGATACCGAAGAATTCTCTTCATCTCTCCCCAAAGAGAAAAAAGACAGAATCTCTTTACTGTTGAACGAGTTTATAACCTCACCATCTCACACCAAACAAGAAGTTCTCTCCCTTCTAGGCCACCTCAATTTCGCCATGCGAATCATTCCCCAGGGCCGCCCTTTCATCTCGCATCTCCTAAACTGCGCCTCAGCATCCCCATCTCTCGAAGACGTAGTATATCTAGATGCCCAGTGCCTGGCCGATCTCAAACTCTGGAGGATGTTTTTAGACGAATGGAATGGTTTGTGCATGTTCTACGACGACTGCCAATCATATCCAGAAGACCTCCAGCTGTACACAGACGCAGCCCCCTCAATAGGCTTCGGAGGCTTTTTCAAAGGGCGCTGGTTTGCATCCCCTTGGCCACTAGAGTTCAGAGCGCTAATAACGGAAAACGAATCGTCAGCCGTGTTCGAACTCTACCCCGTAGTCATTGCGGCCCTACTCTGGGGGAAGGAGTGGACCTCCAAGAGCGTGCTAATCCACAGCGACAACGAAGCCGTAGTGCACGTCATAAATAACTCGCGCTCAAAATCGCCTGCGCTTTCCCCTCTTATTAGGCATCTAATCTGGATAGCAGCCAGCTACCAGTTCATCATAAGAGCCGCGCACGTCCCCGGTTGCCACAATGAAATTGCTGACTCTCTTTCTCGTCTTAATTTCCAGAGATTCAGAAGCTTGGCTCCAGAGGCGGACCCGTACCCTACTCCACTCCCCAGCTTTTCGGAGACCATCTTCCTATAAACCACCCCCTCAGTTATCTTCAGCCCATCACGGCCGACCTAGCCCTCCAAGCCCTCGCACCCAGGACCATGCAGTCCTACTGGACTGCTTGGTCGTGCTTCAAACAGTTCCATGCAAAGCACTCACTACCATTTCCCAGTTTCGATGCAGTCACCATATTATCATTTATCACCTACGCCCACACTTCACTCGGGATCAAAGTCTCTTCCATTAGAGTCTACCTAGCTGGCATTCATTTCTTCTACAAACGCCCCCACGGCTCCGAATGCCCCTTCTCCGACACCAGGATAGGCTTGTTAATTAAAGGTATCCGTAGGCAACATCCAGTCCCCCAAGACTCCCGCCTTCCCATTACCTCAAGCATTCTCGCCACCTGCCTCGCTACCCTTCGCAAAGGGTTCATGTCACCGCATTCCGATTCCACCATCTCCGTTATGTTTCTACTGGCCTTTTTGGGCTGCTGAGATGTAGCGAGTTTACATGCCCTTCGTCTCTCTTCGTTCCCGATGTCCACCCGTGCATCGCAGATCTAGAGCAGCTAGACCAAGACACCATTCGATTTACCATCAAACAGAGTAAAACCGATCAGTCCCGAAAGGACACTCCATATCCATTTAACTCCGCCTCAGATCTTCAGCTTTCCAATAACTATCTCACTACATCTCATATCGGTCAGCTCAAGCTTCGTCTACTAGCCCGCCCTTCGTGTCAGACGAAGGGCTACCCATCACTCGCCACAGATTCCAGACACTCTTAAAAACCATTCTAGTCAAATCTGGTTTTCCCGCGGATCGCTACTCCGCACACTCCTTCAGGATAGGAGCTGCCACAACAGCTGCGCTCAACGGCTTATCGGAGCAACAAATTAAAATACTGGGCCGTTGGTCCTCGGATGCCTACCAGTCTTACATCCGCTCCAATCTAGCGGATTTACGACTCGCTCAGCAAGCACTTATGTAGTTGGTAGCGGCCTTTCTCTGTGATCTTTTGGGGTGCAAGCGGTCATCGCTCTATCGCGATATCCGCTCCAGGCACTCCAGGACCACGGACAGCTACCTTGCCAAACACGCACTTCTCCCATACATTCTAGTCTAGCTGAAGCAATCATATAGAAGGGCGAACTAGTGAACATTCACTAAAAGCGACAATACACAATCTAGCATTCGCACACATTGCATTCTGGGAGGATAGTACTCAGTCAAGAAGGCACCGACGTTACAATACCTTCTGCGTGTATCCATTTGTAGGCCTACTCACCTTATGCCATCGTCGACGATAGCTACAGTATATCCTCCTCCTTCATCTTACTGCTATAAATTAGCTGTTTCCTATATATATATATCGGGTTACTTTCACGTTTACGGTGTCTCATAATAAATAATAAACAATAAACTAGCCTTACTATACCATTTTCAATGGGCATATCCCGTCATGTTATTATTCAAAACACCAGCAAGAGAAGGCTATAAATCTACTGTTTCAACCATAGGCTATTTAAAATCAAAACAATAAATGTGACTAACTTTCAATTGAAACTAGAAATGTAATGCCAGAGGAATTACAATAGTGGATGGAAAGGCTTAATGTTGGATTGATCAAAACAGTGATCAAAACATTGAATCACTTAATCTTTGAGTTCATACAAACCCTCGTACCAAAAAACCTTGTGTGTCAGGCATTCTTGAGATATCACACTTAAGTTGGGTTTGACCATGACATTTGACTTCATCATTGAGTCCATACAAATGTTCACACCAAATTTGAAGCATGTACATCAAGCCGTTCTGAAGTTGTGACACAAGCACGAAAGCTGTAGTTCAGAGAAAGCCTACATGTAATTGTAATGCAATAGGCTACCTGCAAAATGGGGCTTTCAGTTGGTGTTGATGACTGCTCATTCTGAACCCAGATAACAATTAGTCATTAAATCTATGTTAAATCAACATTACTTTGTCAACGTTAAATCATTGAATCAACATCGCACTGCAACATTGATTCTACATCACTTTTGCATCCTTCATTAATATTGAAGCAACGTTGAAACTCTAACTACAGATCAACGGGATTTCAATGGTATTTCAACTAAAATGAATATTGAAACCATGTTGAAATTACAACCAAACTAAAGATCAACGTGATTTCAATGGTAATTCAATTGATATTAAACCTCAGTAAACCACTAATCTGGCAAAATAGTGGGAAATTCATAACCTGCTTTATCTACAGCCAGGATAAATTTGGCTAGGCCTAGGTATGTCTGGTTTAGGCTACACAAGCTTGCATAAATAACCATTGACAACTTATCAGTTTGAAAAGCAAGTGCATTTATTCACTCTTCTTCATCTAGAAATTCTTGTGTGCTGTTCTTTCCTGCCATCCATTCAGTATAGCATCCATAGCAGTTGCAGTCAGCCTGATCCTCCACCATCCAGTAGCAGAGTGAAGCGGCACCTAACAGAAATAGAAGGGGGGAAAAAGAGACAGTTGTTAAATATGTTCAACTGAACAACAAACTAACAGCTAAGCCTAGAATCAAGTAATTTTACGCCACAACCTACCACTCATACAAACCAGTTCAAAACGATGGCTAAGTTTCAGCCAGTGACTGTTTGCCACAGAAGGCCATTTCCCTCATCAGGCCAGCTATCGCTAGCCTGGTCCTTACCGCCTGTGATTATGATTCTCTTCGTCATACAGTCTGGCACAATGTAATCGGAATCGGTCTTCGTAATGGGCGGATTGAGATTGTGGTGGCAATGACTCTTTAAGATAAAAGATGTTAACCCTCTAGGCGCCACGGTCGAGTTTACTGCAATGGTGCAGCTGGACAAAGTGAGAGTTACACTTTAGCCTACACCAAGCACAAACGTTGAAGCCTTTGCCCAATGTCAGTGGTGGGAATAATGTTTCACGGGGTCTGAGTGCTCATCGGGAAGTTAGCAGGCATGTTAGTGGTGTGGCGAACGAGGCTGGAGGTAATGTCCATGCAGCGCTAGCTTTTTTGTCTTCTGACCGTGTGCCTCTCCGCAATCGCGGCGACAGTAACGTGGTGGAGCCTTTGTCTAATGCCACTGGGTATGTTAGACGAGGTCGAAGTGCTCATAGGACAGTTAGGGGGGAACGTAGAGGCAGTGTGGGGAGTCGCAATGGCAGTAGGCCTAGTCCGAGCTGTGCAAATTCTCTCCACTCGGCGTGCGCGAGGCAGATCTGGCCATGCTGCTCGCAGCAGGAGCAGAGGTGGTGTGACACGGGGCAGGGAAGTCATTAGGCTATGCATAGTCTATCACAAGATGATGGGAATGCTGGCCCTGTATTGATAGGGATAGGGAGTCATTATCTCTACAGCAAAAGGCCTGCTACATAAATTCTTTTTTTTTTGTCAGCCATTTATTAGTAATGATTTACACTGTTGATTTACTATCTATTTCCTTGACCATTTAGTACAATATGTGTTCTTTTTTGTGTGTTCATGTCCTTGTGATGTGTGTCTTTGTCAGCTAAGGAAAAAAAAACAATCAAAAAAACATCAACAAAAAGAAGAAAAAAAAACATTGTCTCTTGTCTTGTCTCGTCATCTCACTCCTGATCTGTGCCTTGCCGTGGCAAATGAGCTTTTGAACTAAACAGGTCTTGTCTACTTGTGTTTGTGTGTATATGAATAAGATATATGTGCCCCAAACATGGAATCAGAGTGCCTACTGTATGTAGTAAATGGAAAATCTCTACAGCAAAAGGCCAGCCTACCACTACATGCATTCAGTTTGTTTCTGCCATTTATTAGTAATGATTTACACAGTTTGTTTACTACTTACTATTTACCTGAGCATTCAGTATTGTGCAATATAGCATACAGAAGGTGAGGGACATTTTGGGGGGAAAGTGGTGCATTTTATCATTCAAACATGCGACTTTTCATGAAAATTCTATAATCCAAGATGGCTGCCAGCATATGACGTCATAATATGCAAATTAAATATGAAAATTTAATCCCTACATAAACTTTGGGTCATCCTTAATATTTCTCTAATTTACAGAAAGTCTCTATCTCTTATCACTTTTAAGATATAGCCTTTTGAAATGAAGATGTCAAAATCGAACGTTTCAGAAAAAAACCTCTGGCGCCTAAAGGGTTAATGACATGTGCCGATATTGTAAAAGTAATTTGAGAGTAAAGGGGAGAATAACAAGCAGCAAACTTTTATTTGAAAACATGATTAGTACTGATGCATGTAGTACACTTGTGCGTTTAGGTTTAGTTATTGACAACACCCCTCTGCGATCAGTTCGCATCCCCAGTCCCCAATCTGATAATCAAACTTTTCCCAAAGCCAGTTGGAAGGAGAGCTACGACGTCCTTAACATTTATAAAATTGACAAGACAAGCCTCTTGTTCTTGCTTTAATTGTGTGATGCTCTCGAGAGTTGAGACAACTTCGCGGATAGCTTCTAGCGTCTCTTCCTCTGTCGCCATTGTTGCTATGCTGTTGAACTACAAGCTTCGCTGGACTACAAGCAACTCGGCAGGCGAATTCTGCGTCATCACTCAACTACACGCTACACGTGAGCCGTATAATGTGGGTTGGGCCAGACTACGTGCGAGACCGAAATCAAATTTTGGGCGGAAGTACGTAGGATAGTAACGACCAGGCTAAGCTATCGCTAGGAAAGGCGGCTGACAATTTGAGTGTGAAGCTGCATTTGAGTGTGAAGCTGTAAACACTACCGCCGCACACAACCGCGAACCTAGAAACATTCCCGAGGTCTAGCTAACGTAATATCCCAGATAGTAAAAATACACTGGGACGGAACTGGGCCACACCTACCACAACGTCCGGCACGGATCTGCATAATGGACCTGATCCGGCGTCCAAACGCACATCGGTCCAAAATTGGTCTGGATCCGTTTGACGGATCTGGTGCCAATAAGGCCTAAGACTGGCCCAGTTCCCCAGTTCGCTTATTGTGTGTGGTACGGACCCGTTTATCAGATATCAGCCGGCTTTATTTGACATGTGAAATGTGATTGGTAATTAATTATCCTGAAAAATCTGTTTGCTAACAGGTTCGTTATAGGTTCACCCAGGCTAAAGTTCGTAACGTTTTCCCAACAGCTCAACTAATAAACATAAGCTATCCTACTAACACAATAGTGGGGGAAAAAAACTACACATAAGTGTCTATTATTTTTTATTCAACAACCTGGCTGTAGTGCAATCCCAGACAAAGTTTAAGTTATGTTAATTCCACTGTTCTCATCGATATTCAGGCTGTCTTCCTCAGTCTTCTCCATGGTCAATCTGAAACAACACAAAATAAACATCAGCCATTTATTAATTTTTGAAACTAGGCTAAGTCACAATTACACTCGTTTTTTATCATCAGTGATCCTGTTAGCGTTATCACTGTTTTCCCAAAGTAGCCTAGTTATTGTGAGGGCTGTTTTCCTCAAGCTAAGCTAGTAGCCTATATTGCTGGAAAATAATAGCATAACCTTACAGTGAAGTTATCAATCGCTCGGCTGCTTGTTGTTGTCTCTGAATAATCCAACAGAGATAAAAAGCAGATAGCTTACCTTGAAAAGTTGGGCTGCGTCCTAGTCCAACCGCAGGCTGGCAAATCATGTCAAAAGATTGATAGTGAGCAAACCAAAGATCCTTGATTAACGTTAATGCTTGGACTTCTTCATGCGTGGCAAGAATATGGGGTTGTCTGTTACTGCACTGTTAGATCTGACACAAACAACAATTGACTACTTTTACCACTGCTAGGTAATAATAAAAATAATGAAACGAGCATATGATCAATATTGAGCCAACTATATCTTCTTTTCCTAACCTGACAATAGCCAGATGAATGTCGTTCTGCTTAGCTCCGCCTAGCTTCACTCACATCCATCTGGGACCTCTTCCATTGAGAGTGATTTCTGCAACCGACTTTATGGTTCAGCCAATCAGGACGCAGGGCGGGAGTTTCATAGATGTGACATAGCGTAGAAGCAACTGTGAGACTGTTATCAGCGTCACGGGTTGGCTTCGATGTGAGTGGTTGAAGTAGCACGTCAATAGATGACGGACAAGTGGCTTATTCAATCATATGCAAGCATTTTTTGATTAGGCCCAGCCTTCTGAAGCAACACTTCAATGGATCGGTTCCAGATGGATGAGTGGAGCTAGGCGGAGCGAAATTCATCTGGCTATTGTCAGGTTATTCTTTTCCAGCCTTACTGTAGAAATGAAGTGGCCATGGGAACACAGTGCACCCCCATGGTTTCTAAATTTGTGCCATTCCAAAATACCTTTTTTTCTTTAGCAGCCAGTTGACAATGAAGTTGGGAAAGGACAGTCAATTTAGCAGAATCAGCACCTTAATTAATGTCATTACCACCTGGGTCTGCTGTGAAAAAATAGTCCTTCGGCTCAAAACACTGATTTGGCCCGTAATCCAGGTTTGGGCCAAATCAGTGTTTTGTATTTTAAACGCATCTCCTGACTTCCAGTTGAGTTGCGGAAATCGGACCTGGGACAAATCTGTAAACGGGTGATAAAACAGCATTGATAGCACAGCTGAAACCTCTATCAGGAGGCCCACAGTCAGATACTGTATGTCCGCTACATGCGGATCTAAAGGCTTTCATGCGGATCCGGCCCAAAGGAAATTGCTATCTGGGATAACATACCTACTGAATCCTCGGTTATCGCTTAATCAAGTTATGAACTACTCGACGTAATACCAAGAGATTAAACTTAACGTCCTTTCTAGACGTAGCAGCTACAAGTTCGTTGCTAATCAATGGCAGGACACGCCAACTTGCTTGCTTACTTGTCTAGCCGAGTCGTTAAAAATAGACTTCACATACTCCATTCGAATAAAAAACACATTAATTGTAACTTACATTGGGTGTGGTAGGAAACATCCGTTTCGTCGTAGTTTGTTGGACGAAGCAGACACCAAGAACGTAAACTTTCTTTAAGAGAATTGAGCAGTGTGGTTCAAAAGCGATTAATTACAGGATTTGTAAGACTAGTTTAGGGAGCGCCAGATTGTATGCAGGTGGACCCGCACCTGATTACTTTACGACCCTTCTAAATGAGCCTCCTTTGTGATGTCGTCATATAAAGAAAAATAAGCTTTTTAACATTTTTAATCCCCTATTTCTCAAAAAGTATAAACTTTTCAAAAAATCTGAAATGATAACTCTCTTGTACAATTCCAGACCTACACAACGGCTATTTCAACATGTCTGTACAGTACGTTAAGCGGTTAGAGCCACATTCATTTTTGAAAAGGTAAAAAGAAAAGGTTATAATAAGAAGAAGAAGCCAGGAGATTTCAAGATAGTGGATTCCATCCACTATTATTAAGTGTAGCATTGGGTGTGGTAGGAAAACGTCTGTTTCGTCGTAGTTTGTTGGACGAAGCAGACGCCAAGAACATAAACTTTATTGAAGAGAATTGAGCAGTGTGAAAGGAGTGTGGTTCAAAAGCGATTAATTACATGATGTGTAGGACTAGTTTAGGGAGCGCCAGATTGTATGCAGGTGGACCCACACCTTATTACTTTACGACCCTTCTAAATCAACCCCCTTTGTGATGTCATAGAGAGAAAAATATGTTTTTTTAACATTTTTAATCCCCTATTTCTCAAAAAGTATAAACTTTTTAAAAAAATCTGAAATTATAAATCTCTTGTCCAATTCCAGACCTACACAACGGTTATTTCAAAATGTCTGTACGTTAAGCGGTTAGAGCCGCATTATTTTTTGAAAGGTAAAAAAATGTTCTACAAAAATCTCAAAAAAGGTTATAAGATGAAGAAGAGAGTGGATTCCATCCACTATAATTCATTAATTCATGCCGGGACTAACTAAAGCTAAATTACGTGTTGCAACCTCAACATGAAAGACGCTTTGCAAATCAGCACAGCTCCGGTGCTGTTAAGCCTATTGAATCCATGGTCGAACCAGATGGAGAGCTAATGCTAGCCTATCTTTGGTTGAAAATTGGGGTGAAAAGTTTAGCATTGTCAGGGCAACCCCCACGACATCTCTCTCTCTCTCTCTCTCTCTCACGCACACACACACACAGGCACGTTAGGCAAAATCAGCTCGTATAACACCGTGACAGATCTACTCCACTGATTATACAAAAATTCAACCTTAATTAATCCTTCAGGAATAAGGATACATGTTTTATCCATTAAGTAACGTTCCCAGAACGTTCTCTAAAGGTATAGTTTTGTGCAACTATTATGGAACCTCATGGTTCCCTGAACGTTGCGTGTTTGGTTTGGTGATTGGCCAATTGGTTGTACATCGGTTAAGTTTTGGTATGTGAGGCAAAGATGAACCTACTTTACTGTTTCGAGGCTTGCATATGCCCATGTTAAATTGTGATATCACCAGTTAACATGGGCGTATATTTTTCACATAGCCCTATGTTAACCTGTGATAACTTAGACTAAAAGTCCAATATATAGATAGAAATCACAAAATTATTTCAGTGGTTCGTAGTGTAGTGGTATGGAAGATGTAGTAGCAATCTTCTCACCTCTTTTGTCAATGACATCCAAGGTTTGAATCCCAGCTAGACCTCTGGTTGTTTTGTTTTATTTTTTACGTTCATACAGTATGTGTCTTATTTGTGTGGATAATGCTTAAACGGACATGTATTAGACATAAACTGGTGATGTTTTCAGCAATATCCATTATGTTATCTCACTTGCAAATAGCCTACTTTGTGAAAATGTGAACCTCTAGCACTCCAGGGGCAGAGGCAGAGCAGAGCGCTCTTAAGAAGTAGGCAGGGTCTTGTTGAATATTCACTGATTTTATGCAAATATCACCAGTTAACCTGCTCACCAGCTAAACTGGAACACCGGGACTAACTAAAGCTAAATTACGAGGTGTTGTAACCTCAAGATTAAAAGGAACTTTGCAAATCAGCACAGCTCGAGAGTTTATGCTAGCCTATCTTTAGTTGAAACTTGGGGCGAAAAGTTTAGCATTGTCAGGGCAACCCCCACAACGTCTCTCTCTCTCTCTCGCATACACACACACAGGCAAGCTAGGCAAAATCAGCTCGTAGCCTATGACACACTGATTATACAAAAAATCAACCTTAATTAATCCTTCAGGATTAAGGATACATGTTTTATCCATTAAGGAAGGTTCTCAGAACATTCCCTAAAGGTATAGTTTTGTGCAACTATTAGGGAACCTTTAGGGAACGTTCCCTGATGGTCATTTGAAGGATACATTTTTTATCCATTAAGGAACGTTCCGAGAACGTTCCCTAAAGGTAGTTTTGTGCAACTATTAGGGAACCTTTAGGGAAAGTTCCCTGATGGTCATATGAAGGATAAATTCCCTAAAGGTTCCCTATAGTACAAAAAACAACTGTAAGAGCATGTTCGAACGTTCTCTGAAGGTTACACAAAACAATACCTTTAGAGAACATTCCCAGAACGTCATGTAAAGGTTTATTTTTTGTGACCTTCAGAGAACCTTTAGGGAATGTTCCCGGAACGTTGCGTGTTTGCTGGGTCGGTTTTGCATATTCTAAGCTAGTCGTAAACCCCCATTTGGCTGCTACATTTCCAGTGTTAACAAACGTTAGCTAGTCTGTTGACATGAATATTTGCAAGCCTCCAAGCACAGATGTCACACTTTAAATCCTACCTGTTGCCTCTCACCATCCACTTATTTAACTGCTGTCGCATCCCTTGACATGCCATCTCCTTTTGCCTCTTTCTTTTTCTATGTTTAGCCCTCGACTGCTTTTTTGCATTATCCCTTTTTTTCCATGGATGACAACTCACTACTCGTATCTGCTCGCTCTGCGCTCACGGCGCCCCCGCTCCGTCTTCTATGTCAAAATTCTATGATGGAATCTTGATGGAAATGAGACCGGGCACATACTCTAGCCTGTTAATCCTTTAAAATGTTGTAACATTGAGGAAATGCAGAAACAATTTAGAAACGCACAACAGCAACTACATATAGAAAAGACCATTTTTTTTATTATTATTATTTATTTTACATTTTTTACCATCGCTTTGGCGCCCCCATGGTGCTGCGCCCCTATACACCACATATAGCGCATACCCACTTTTTGCGCCACAAATGAATGTGAATACTTTTGACACCTCTGTTAGCCTAGGGGACAGCCGGGACGATTGAAACACTTTTTAATTTACATTTATTTTAATTTACAAAGAGATCATACCACACTGAAAGCTAATATTTTGTCACTAGCAATAACCTACATCTGTCCTCTGTCAAATACAGTTGCATTTTCAGCTCTGAACAAAACCGTTCAGGAATTATTTAAGCAAAAGTGGAATGTGCGCCTATATACCTACTGGTCGGGAC
The DNA here is from genome assembly GCF_018492685.1 of Alosa sapidissima. Lineage (NCBI taxonomy): Eukaryota > Metazoa > Chordata > Actinopteri > Clupeiformes > Clupeidae > Alosa > Alosa sapidissima. The sequence continues at coordinate 18,159,492 of NC_055969.1, forward strand.
GAATGAGACGGGCATGGGGGATGAAAGAAACATACAGTTTAGCTTGAGCTATGTAAACTTCCCAACAATTTCAGTATTTTACAACAAATGCTTGAATGGTATTACATGTCATGTCAAACTACTAAACTACTACATGTCAAAAATCATATCGCTACCTGTTGTTTATAGTGAGTGAGCTTGATGAACCATAAATGAAAAGTTTAATACAGTAACATTACATTAGGACAGTAAGTCCTTGCACTTTTGCAAGTGCATCAAAAAAGGCCCCGCCTTCGACTGTTAATGGCCAATTGTAGACCAGGGGTGACCCGTGTCACCCGGAGCCATCCCCTGGCTCCGCTCCTGACACACGCCCACCCACACACTGCACACATACACACACATACATCCACACGCACAGGCACACATGCACACACAGCACACACACATAAACACACACACACACAAAGGCACACACGCATGCACGCACACACACATACACACAGACACATGCACACACAGGCAAGCACATACAAGCATACACAAAAGTTGCAAGAGTAGGGGATGGAGTAGGAGATGGAGACAAATTGACAAGCGTGATTTATTTTCGCGGAGAGGATGTAGAGGACTGTGCGTTATGCGGTACATCTAGTTTTGACTTAAAACTGTCATGAAACCCTTTTTTGTTTTCAGTGACCTAACTATAGGTGTGCTTTCATTCCATTTCACAAATCACACAAATCACACACATTCCCCAACTCTCTCTCCAATACAAGTAAAAGTTGCTAAGTAATTTTTATTTAAATTGAAGTAGAGAAGTACTTGCTTTTAAAAAATACTTACGTATTCAGAAGTACATGTATTTTTCCTTTTTAATGTATTGAAATGCAGTGATGGGCAGTAGTAACTACATGTGTCAGTAGCTTGGCAGTAACGTCGTACAAAACGTCATACAAAACCAAGTAACTTTTCAGTTGCTAAGCTCTTTTATTGATCAAGTAGCGCAGTAGCGTCCTCGAAGGCTAATTTCTCCTGGACATTTCTGACATTTCACATATAACAGCGTTTCCCTGCAGCCATCAAACACATAAATTAGGAAAACAGGATGTTTCTGTGTCGACAACACGCGCATGCATAGGCCAAACAGACTAACGTTCACAGTAACCAGTGTTGGGAGTAATGCGTTACAAAAGTAATGTAATTACTGTAATATATTGCTGTTTGCAGTAACGCGGTAATGTAAGGCATTACAAAAAAAATTGGGTAATATTTTACTCGGTACAAACTTCAGTAACGCGTGTTACAATGCATTTTAACCAAACATTAAGCAGTGTTTTGTTTTGATACATGTTCGCAAACACCACCGCGAGAACAACAGAGGAGAAAAATCAGCGCAAAATAGTAGAAATTTATCTCCTGATACTGGTTGAAGATGACTGTGGCTGCAGCGGACTCTATTTGCGGGAAGGACATAAGCCTACGCTCAGAGACAAGGATATGAAGAACATAATAGTTAGTGCACTTTGTGCGAAACCGAAAGATCTCACTATGCCTCGCGAAATAGCACAAGTCATTTTATGAAACATCTAAAGTGGTGCCAGGCTAATCTTTTTTATTCTTGATTAAACACAAACTTCTAGTGCATGTCAGCTTTGAGCTGTGAACTTGAATTCACAATTGAACTTAAAGAGAATAAAGGGATAGAAATGCAGAAAAAAGATTGTGTAGCCTGGCAGTGCCACCGCTCCCACCACGCGCATCACGCACTTTGCGTAGGGCACCAAAGGACAGAGGGGGCACCCACATGTAACCAATGAATAGTAGCTTTACTGCAAACTGCATTTCACTCTTCATCAATAGCGTTTACAATGTCACAATGCACTAACACCATGGTACATGCAAGTTTGATACTTTTTGGGTTCTCTCAATCTCCACCACGTAGTGCTAGAATGGAATTGGTGGGTCTTCAATAATTCGTTTTCCAAGCATTTACATGAAGCACATGATATGCCGAGTTGACAAAAAAATAATCCATTCAGATAGCTAGGTGGATACCAGGCTCATAATTCACTTTTATTTGCAAAACGAAATGTGAAGCAACATGTTATTGCATACTTTCCAAAGCAATGAAGGCTGCTTAAAACAACTTAACATTGTGCATATTATTGTTAATATTGTGCTATCAATGTAACTCAACAAAGAAGGCTTGTAAACAAGAGCTGGCAAAAAGGCATTATGAGAACGTAAAGATCAATGCTCTTAAAGTGACAGTGCACCATTTATAAGAAAACAGCATGAATGTTTAAAAACACACAGTAATGGTCTGTAAATAATATACCTTTTATTTTACTTTAGGTTTTTGAGTTATCATTTAAATGTCACTCACTCAAAACCACTCACTTAGGGCACCAAAATGGTCAGTAGGCCACCATCTTGACATGTCTTCATTAAAGGAACCGTATGTAAGAAATGTATTTCAATTAATCATAAATGGCCCTGATATGTCACTACACAGTAAGAAATCATGTTATTTCAAATACTTATATCACTGACTAGTGTTAATTTCGTCAGACGAGACTAGAGGAAATATGTTCATCAACGACCTTTTTTTTCATGACTAAGACGAGACGATGACGAGACGTCAGTAATGTCCTGAAACACTGACTAAGACTATCTTAAGATGCATTATTGTTGACGAAAAAAGACGAGACTAAAATGTTTTGCATGAAATAAAAACTAAGATAAAATCTCCCTTCATGTTCGTCTACAAAATGAGAAGACAGAATATCTAGCTGTTACGTTTTCAAAATATTCCGAATGAGTTCATACGCAACAGCTTTCCTGTAGGCTAGTCTACGTGCTGCTGCTGCAACCCTGTGGCTGCAACACGAAACTACATGGAACAAGAACACTGGAGATTTCTGCCAGAGTTAGCAAGCTAACTACCTAAGCTTTATGCCACTGCTACATACCCAGAAGTTGACGCTTCTCTCATACAAATTAACATCCCCCAGAATGTCCATACGAAAATGTTCAGCATGTAATGTCAACTATTCATCTAGTTAGACTGATGATGCAAAGTTTGCTAGCAAGTAAGCTAATATAGAAAGTTCGCTAGCAAGTTAGCTATGGCTAAGATGGAGAGTCTGTTTCGGGAATGTGTTGTGTTTGGGCGCATATCGCCATCTAGCGAGGCGGAGTAAAACATTAATACATTGGCCTACGACAGTGTTTCTCAAACTATTTCAGTTTCAGGACCACTTAACTAACCCTAGCTAAAAAAAAAAAAAAAGATTAGACCTACTTCAACAGTAGCCTATAATTAGTCTATAGGCCTACTCACTGAACCACCTTGCTTATTGTCTTTGCACTTTGCTTATTGTGTCAGAGGATTCATTCTGTATGATTTAAACTGGCATATCTTACATAGACAGTGTTGCAGAACTGTTTGGATTTAACTACAAGTTATTTGGCAAACAACTCATCTATATTATATTTTACCACGTCTGCTCGCGGACCACTTGGTGATCCCCGGACCACACTTTGAGAAACACTGGTCTACGAATATGACAGTGGTCCAGTCAAATCTTTTACTGTCTATGGTCAAATCCCAGCCGAGCTATAACTGTAGCTCGACTTACCTGTGCATGTAAACATACGGACTGACAAAAAATCAGAATGAGTAATTATAACAGACGAGTAGCCCTGTGGACACACAATATTGTTGGAAAATTGAGATGTGTGAAACACTATTTGACTCAAATGGTAATCAGAAATAATTTGTTTTAAAAAAAAAAGACTAAAATGTGTTGACTAAAACTGACTAAGACTAAGATACCTTTAGTTTTCTTTTGACTAAAACTAGACTAAAATGACGAGACTTTTAGTCGACTAAAACTTGACTAACAAAAATGATATTTGAATGACTAAATATGACAAAGACTAAAAAGGACATTTCGTCACAAGACTAAGACTATGTAAGGATCCTAATTACCAGGCTGATGATAATCTTTTCAGTCATATATTGACTCTTGATCAACTACTAAGTGTGGGCCTATTGTGGGCCTACTGTCACATGTCCACAGGAGCAGTTAACTATAGGGACAGGAAATGTAATCAAATGTATACCTTGTCATGTCTTGATTGATTCACTCACTACAACAATGGTCTCAAGTCTCATCAAAGTACTCTCAAATCAGATGACCTCCAACCATGTGATCCCAAATCAATGTAACCAACCACAAACTAGGTAGCCTACCGTATTTAAGTGAGGTTCACAGAGCATTCTAGGAGCCATTCTGTAGTCAGAATCTCCCGCACCACTAAGGTGTGTAGTCATCATCCTCTGAGCTGGTATGTTCATTCTCTGATTGCTTCATATGGTTTCCTAAATGTTCCTTTAACCTGTTTTCGTGACTTTCACATTATTCATTTAGATGTACCTTCTATAATGTATTGGATGAATAGCTTGTGTCTGACAAATAAATTGTTATGCTTTGACCCGCATAGTTTTCTAGAGTTTCTTTAGATATCCCTCAAGTTGAAGATGGGCCAGGAGGAACGGCTAGGATTAGTCTCCAGGGCCGTGGGGGCTAAATCAGTGAAAGTGTAGGCATGCTACCAGGATAACTGGCCATCGTATTGTACTGTGGTGGGTCACTGATTTTATTAGTAGTCTGGAATTAGACAGCTAACCTTAGCACACCCTGAACCCTCTGTAGCTTCGGTAAGGTGTTCTGTCCAGATGAGCATAGTGGTCCAGGCCAGCACTATAGCCTCTGACCGACTTTCACACTAGGATCATTACTCAAGTGAAGGCGCCTCCCGAATTAATCGGCCGAGGAGGGCCTCGCACACTATTCTTGGGGAAGATGCGTCTAATTAAATAGCTAGAAGGCATTCTTGTAACAGCATTGTGGGTAGGCCCACATCGGCCTACTATGGATAGTAATATTACGTTGACCGAAACTTCTCCATATCTAGCGGGGTCAGAATCATTAGGTTAACAGGGGTTCTATAATCAATTGTTATTTCCAACAGCGCGCGGACAGCTTCACGATTTCCTTCGACCACTCCCAGTTCCCTCATTGGTCCTGACGAGTGACGTCTTACAGGTGGTGCCCCGTGTGAGGATGCGTGACCTCTTAACAACAAATCACGTACAAGTAACGCAAGCGCCGCGCGTCTTTTAACTCTCCCACAGAATAGCGGTATGAGGTTTGATCTTCTTCCCTGTCTACAGACACTGTGGTGAGTCTTGCTTTATTTTTAATACCAGGTTTGAGGTTAAGCTATGATGGGACAATATAATTTATAGTTGTACAAATTAGTATGGGTCGACATACCCTCTGTTATCCCGGAGACGAAATCCGGTGGGGAACCTTAGTGGAACTCATGGAAGACAGTCAGAGATGTGATCATATAGACGTTCGGAAACATCTTGCGTTGTCTCAGCTCAGAGGTAACCACCCTAATATTCAATAACTTTTGTAATTCGTACCAGGTAGCTTTATAGTATGGCATAGTGTTTTGTTTGTTTACCTTATGAATTCCGATCTATACAAATCCTACTCAAACCAGTTTGATTCACTGACGGACAATGAATCTCTCACCTGAAAATGAAATTGCACAAGAGTGTCGCTGGTCATAACAGATGTACGAAACCATCTTTAGATTGCGTAACTAAGATCACAGTTTGAAGTAGCCTATAAAGATGTTGAACTGAAAGCGTAATTTAATAGTTGGGCGTCGAATGACGTTTTCCACCATTTAAAGTAAAGACATTGGAGTGGATATGATACTGTGTTCTTCAAATGTATGTAAGATGGATATTTTATTTACTTCTAAATTTGATAAAACGTAAAGTAGCGTAACATTCGGAAGCACCAAGATTTCCCTATGATTTTAACCTACTTAGGCCTATATTTACATATCGTGCACATGCAGTCTGCCAAGGGGCCGCGTCCACACATGACGTGCCTCAGTGGCAGACACATAGTGCGAACATTTAAATGCTAACTCCGTTCTGTGCCTATTAGTGATCAAGCCGTCATTGTAAAATTAATTCCAAACACATTGATAAAGATACTTTTGTGCTAAAGACACTGTTATGTACTGGTTTGGTTGTATGCTGCTGTCTGCTGTGCAGTGGCTAGTTGTAAAATTGCTCTTAAGTTAAATTGTAATCTTTGTAGCCTGTACTTTTCTGGGTAGCAGAGACATGCAGAGACTGCTATGTTTCTTTAAACCACTGGACTACTGTTTTCTACATTCCCTCATGCACATAGATAAATCTGAACCGATGTCAAATGTAATGTCCAGAAGTAAGAATGCATTGCCTTAACACAACTGAGTTTTCTTTGCCTTAAAAACAACAGGTCAAATAGACTTTTCTTTTAACCAGTTTTATTTTCCACATGTAGACTAAGCTATCCTGGGTTTTATGTTTAAATTGTCTTACATATCTCCAATGTATTGTCATTATATGTATAGCACTGTAACAATGATGAAACCTATGTGTGACTACAGGCACGTATTGATGATTTAGTCTTTGTCTAAGATAAGTTAACTCCAATATTCAGTATGGTTGGTAAACCAGATCGCGACTGGTTTTTCAGCACTTCACTAATAGTAATAAGAATATTTTCAAAGTAGTAAAATGTGTGGCGCAGGCGCTTCCAACTACTAATCACACAATGTCCCATGATACCTCAAACATGCCTTTGTAGAACTGCATAAGATTTATTCACTGTCACCAGACAAGAGATACTAGATTTGTGCCTGCATAAGTCACCTAGAAAATGCTTTAAGTTATCTAATGGAAATGCTTTAACATAATAGATGGCTGACGTTAGAAAAAATATTCAGAGCTAACAGCATTCATGATGTTCACAGAAAATGTATATACCAGCTTTAATAACTTATTTGCTATGTTCCCTTAGGCTACTTTACCCTTAACAGAATCTTCTCAATTCTACCACCATACTTTTCCTGAATGTAGTGGTAAAGAGTCAGGATCACAAATGGGATCACATTGAATATTTTATAAAAGAGACTGAGACCTTGTTTTCTACTTTAACTTGTCATGAAACACCTGAATACACTATATCTGTAACATGTTGTAACCTTTCTCCCATAATAACACAAAGCTCAAGGAAGATAAACACCTCCGATGGGGAGTTAACCCATCCAGATAATCATTGGCTGGATTTACATGTTTCTCCTTAGTGCCAGGAAGGCACAGAGACTTTCGGATGAACAGGTCACTCAACAAATGGACTACTACCTGAACCTGGCACAGTGCTGCTACTTCAAGCATCCCATCCACTAACTGCAGAAGAACAAGCCTTGGTTCTCTGGGAACTACAATCATCAGTCCTGCAAACACTGGCTTTAAGGATCCTATTTTGATAACCCCACTAGGTCCAATCCTGTGATGACCCAGAGGGGTCAAGGGGACATCTGTAAGGATCCTAATTACCAGGCTGATGATAATCTTTTCAGTCATATATTGACTCTTGATCAACTACTAAGTGTGGGCCTATTGTGGGCCTACTGTCACATGTCCACAGGAGCAGTTAACTATAGGGACAGGAAATGTAATCAAATGTATACCTTGTCATGTCTTGATTGATTCACTCACTACAACAATGGTCTCAAGTCTCATCAAAGTACTCTCAAATCAGATGACCTCCAACCATGTGATCCCAAATCAATGTAACCAACCACAAACTAGGTAGCCTACCGTATTTAAGTGAGGTTCACAGAGCATTCTAGGAGCCATTCTGTAGTCAGAATCTCCCGCACCACTAAGGTGTGTAGTCATCATCCTCTGAGCTGGTATGTTCATTCTCTGATTGCTTCATATGGTTTCCTAAATGTTCCTTTAACCTGTTTTCGTGACTTTCACATTATTCATTTAGATGTACCTTCTATAATGTATTGGATGAATAGCTTGTGTCTGACAAATAAATTGTTATGCTTTGACCCGCATAGTTTTCTAGAGTTTCTTTAGATATCCCTCAAGTTGAAGATGGGCCAGGAGGAACGGCTAGGATTAGTCTCCAGGGCCGTGGGGGCTAAATCAGTGAAAGTGTAGGCATGCTACCAGGATAACTGGCCATCGTATTGTACTGTGGTGGGTCACTGATTTTATTAGTAGTCTGGAATTAGACAGCTAACCTTAGCACACCCTGAACCCTCTGTAGCTTCGGTAAGGTGTTCTGTCCAGAGGAGCATAGTGGTCCAGGCCAGCACTATAGCCTCTGACCGACTTTCACACTAGGATCATTACTCAAGTGAAGGCGCCTCCCGAATTAATCGGCCGAGGAGGGCCTCGCACACTATTCTTGGGGAAGATGCGTCTAATTAAATAGCTAGAAGGCATTCTTGTAACAGCATTGTGGGTAGGCCCACATCGGCCTACTATGGATAGTAATATTACGTTGACCGAAACTTCTCCATATCTAGCGGGGTCAGAATCATTAGGTTAACAGGGGTTCTATAATCAATTGTTATTTCCAACAGCGCGCGGACAGCTTCACGATTTCCTTCGACCACTCCCAGTTCCCTCATTGGTCCTGACAAGTGACGTCTTACAACTATGACTAAATTAAAAATAGGTGACAAAATTAACACTATCACTGACAACAGTAGTCTGGCCAAGATATTGTCATTTAAAAAGTGGAGTTGCAGCCCTCAACTGATATTGATGTTGTCATGTTGTGTTTTGGCCTGATGCGCCACCCTCCACCTATCTACTAATCACAAAGTCAGTAGTGTTTCGGCATCCGTGTTGCCAGCTCTGCCAGTCAGAGGGGAGGGGAAGGGGATACATCGCTCTACATTAGTTTGAAAGTGATTGCAGTACAAGTTTTGGCCACAATCTTACATACAGTTTCTTTAAGCTTTGATTTACAATATAGTAGGCTCTCTATTGATTTTAATGAGCAGGCCTAGGCCTTAGAGTTACAGTATTTATATCACAATTTACCAGACTTTGACCTTTTGTCGGTTTTTAACAAAATTCTGACTATTGAGCGTAATAAACTGCATTTCGAATGGCAAATCCATATTTCCAGATATTTTGGTGAAAGTAACTTAAAAGTAATGCAATAGTAGTGTAATGCCTTACAATTCAGAGACAGTAATATTATAATGTAACAAATTACTTTGAAATGACAGTAATAAGTAATGCATAATACATTTCGATTTTGAAGTAACTTGCCCAACACTGACGGTGACGACACACCATAGACAGTAAGCGACACACACACACACATACTGTACAGACACTGGAGGGAAAAGATAGAATAGCAGAGAGCCGAAGAGCATGAACATGTTACCCTGTGGCCATACCTTCAAAAGTACGTCACTTCAGTCGAGACCAGCGAAGATAAATATATTTTCAGATGCCTTCTGTGTAATCCAAAGAAAAAGTTCCTGTCGACGTCGACGTCAACGACATCCAATACAACGAACACAGGTTTTGTGTATTGGGCTATTGTTCAATGCATACATCATACTTTAGCCTTTATCTGACTGACAGTTGTGTTGATCACTAAAATTGCATTGACTTGTGCAATGTAGCCTATCAAGCTAATGACTAATGTAGCCTATCAAGCTACTTTTGACAGTTTGTAACTTAGCTTGCTACATTTTTATGGGTGGTAGCTTCTTTGTAGTGAAGCTGAATTTATTGTAGAGTAGCTGGTAGCTTGCCCATCACTGTTGAAATGTAATGTTTATTTGGACATTAGGGTGTATATCCTGATCCTTTTGACGGTCATAGAACTTGAAGAGACCTTCAGTTCCTTACATCCAACAGAAACATTTTACCTATTTTCATAACTTTTCAGCAACTGTTCAAATGGATGCAATAATATCATTTAAATCATTATTCATTCTCTGTTACAAATCTAAAACATTTTCACTGCTGAATACAAAACCAGATAACTCAATTATGAGTAGATTATTTATAGTTTAATAATGTAGGCTAAAGATCTAGCTATGTGGTAAATGTCAGGTGATTGTCTAATTTCATTCCAATTTCGCAATGATCATGGAGGATAGCCTGGTTAACACCAGACCACTTCTCAAATCTCAATTGCTAACAGGTTCATCTGGGTTCTCCCAGGCTACATGGAGGATGTTCTGATGAAGACTGTTGTCACCATCATTACCACAGCCAATTCTGCCAAGTTCAAATTAAACTATTGAAAAAATTAACGTCAAGATGGTCTATCACATTATTGCATTTAAATAATCAAATGTGGTTAAAAGTAACTTCATGCACATATTTCAAATGTAGTGGAGCCAAAATTACAATATTTGTCTTTCAAATGTAATATTTCCAAAAAAATTAATACTCAAGTAAATACTCAAAAATCATACTTAAGTACAGTAATAAAGTAAATGTACTTAGTTACTGTCCACCTCTGGTAATATCACAAGACCGTATTTATTTCTATTCAGGAAAAATCTTGATCCTGTGTTTGACTGGAAGCCAGTCGTTTTTGATCATTCAATGTCGGCTCTTTACTGCCTGGGGATATGTGCTGTTGGTGAATTGGGAATTTCTGTCTGTAATGCTTTTTAACCTTTTCCCTGAAGGAAGAGGGATGAAAAGCATATTGGCAGGATGAGAGTGGTCTCTGACTATTTCCCGTCCTATTTTAAGTATTGATGTTAGGGAAGTCCTGCCCAATGATTATGCTGCCTTGACAAATTAGCGCCATTGCCATCGTCGACTGAGAAGTTACCAAACCAGACTGTGATGGAGAATGTGAAAACACTCTCTATCTTAGTTCTTTCCTTAGTTGACGTAGAAAGAGTTTTGGACTTATACAAAGCTAAGTTTGGGCAAGCAGTACCATGGCTGTAGCAGCACTCCAGCGTGGTTAGATTCACTCGTCCTTTGCACTGGATCTATGTTGGTCTGTAAAGGACTGCTGGATGGTAACTGCTCCCTGGTCATTTGCTCTCCATGCTGGCCAAAGTGTGGTAGATTCCTCTTTAGTTTTATTGTATTATTCAAGTGACTGATAGGCTCACTGTAATGATGTTCTCAAACACACAAAAATAACAAATACAAGGACACAAAAACACCCAATGAGCCATTGTCAAATGGCAAACAAAAGACAAGCCTGATACGGTACACAAACACATACAGTGCAAGACACTTACTGCCAAGGAAGACCTATATATATATGTTGCATTACATTTGTGCTTAATTTAATAAAAAGGAAAACAAAATGTCAGAATAAATTTATTTTCTTTAGTTTTTAAACCCCTTGAAATAGGAATCTGTTGCCTACACACATAATATTTGATCATTATTACATGTCATGCCCATCAAACAAATCTCACACATCCTCAAAACTATGTTAATGACAATAATTGATGCCCTTGCTGAGGGGAATGTATTTCAGTGCTGAATTGTTACATAGAGCATATGATTAAAATAATGGTCAGGGTGATGTTGCAGTTGACTTGGTGATTCTGCAGTCTTGTCTGCATATATTCATCCACGTTGTGTTTAAGCTATCTTCAGAACACTCTTGGGTCCTGTTTGTAAAATGCTTACTAATCCAAAACCACAGGACAAATGTATGCTCTATGTCCCAATGCTAAGCAGAGCTATTTCCCAACAGCCACCAGAGTGATTAGCAGACATGGTGCTTAGTTTCAGCCCAATGCTTGACCTTATTTATAAATTCTCATTAAATCTGATACCCCCACCCCCTCCTCTGAGTCTGTCCCCTTTGACTTTTGGACTCACTCAACACAATAAAATATCCTTTTAAGGGAAAATTCTGCGGTTTGTCAGATTAGGTTGCTGAACAGCTTGCCAGCCAAAGGCCAATCAAAATTCGAAACCAATGGTTGCAATGGTGCCATATTTATACTAAATTTTATGAAATTCTACCTATGGGAACTAGGGTGATTAAAATAATGTCAGTCCTTGGTGTGAACTGGTACCTTGGGGGTACAATTGTGTGATCTTGTAGTGGATATGAGTGAGTGAATGAGTGAGTGTGATGTGCCTTTGATCACATCTATTTTTGTACAAATCTTGAGAAATGCATCAGGAAGTGACAGGGGATTTTCAAGTTCAAGTTCATTGTCATGTCATGTATTTATCAGTCATGAAATGTATTATGCTCAAGAGCCAGCTCAAATGTTTTTTGATTTATTTAATTATTAAAATTATTTATTTAATATTATTAAATCCTAATATATCCCATAAATGAATCTGCTAAAATACACACAAAATCATTTTACAAAATGAGTCAGTCACAAAAAAAGACACAGAAAGACACTTTGAGGTAAACCATCTATTTTGCCCTTTTATGTGACAGTGAGGTTGAGGTGGTGTTTAAATAGATCCAAACACATCAGTCAAACACATCTTGCCTTATTAGAGGTCGTCATCTAATTATGACAGAAATGGCCTCTATAAACATCCCTGGATAACATGTGTACTATTGAAACCCTGGTAATGAAACATTTGTGTGTAAGAGGAGTAACTGCATTTAAGAGCAGTTGTGCTGTGAGATCCACAACTTCTCTCCTTGTTATGTTGTCGACACTCTATCAGCAGCTTGTTAAGACTTCCCCAAGTAAATTATTTATTGACAGTGTTACAACCAGCTACCAACCCTCCCCCTAAGCATTTACTACTGGCAGTATCATGTTCCCAAATATGTCATTATTAATATATCCTACGTTTCTAAAATAATTTCCCCCTCTAGATTAACAATAAACAATTTACATATAATTTGAGCCGTATCTTTGCGGCAATCTTGTGCCTGACCAAACCAAATCATTGTTTATTCTTACTATGTTATATTTTATGGGTCAAACCAAACAAATTTACACAGCAGCATCTAAATGGTGGCCTGAAAACACAAGAATACTGTGCTGTTAAAACATAAAATTGACATTAAGAAACACAAATCTACAAAAAAAGCCTTTAATTAAACTTGCCAACTAGTTAAAAGCACATGGCCTAGTTGCCATGTTTAATTAAAGACTTTATAACAGAGAGACTTTGTTACTTTCCTTTTTTGAATTAACTCACAAGCACCTGTTTGACGTTATTACTGACAATAATCTGCTAGTAGCTAGCCCCTAGGGGTTTTTTTCTGACATTAAGAAACACTTTAATAATCTGCAAACATATGGCTACTAAGATTACAAAGTTTGAAAGTTATTAATCTGATACAATACTTTATCATTTAGCCTAAGCTCTATTACTGGATTAGATCAATTCAGTGTCATATTTTCAACATGTAGCAACCTTTACACAAGCACTTATTGAAATGTCCCACAGACTCTTATTTATTTCACTAATGTGCATGCAAATATATAAATAATTAAATATATTTCAAAAGACATGTTCTTACCCCTTGGATCGTAAAGCTATCCCGTTTGCCTGTTATGTTGGCTGCCAGCATCTCTAGCCAGATTCTAACTATATCACTAAGACCCTGTCCCATACAAGGTAATATGGGGTGTGTCTGATCCAGTCCTTTATTCACACACACATCTGAACTGGCAGCTTTGACAACAAAATGTTTGCTGACAGCTGCAACAGTTGCAAAATCAGAGGCTGGGCCATTAGAATATAAATCTTGGTGAGATGAAATGATATTGCCATATAAAATGCTCTTTTAATTATTGTATACTGCCATCTTAGTAATGTGTCTTTTTGATGATTTCAAACTATAAATATTTCAAACAGAGTTATTGTTAATATGTCATATATATTAAGTCATGCACCCTTCCTCTGCAGGGGCAGTTCTAGGATCAGACCTTTAGAGGGGCCCTTAAACAGGTTAATAAGTAAGGGATAAAGGCCACAGAGGTGTCCTGTTATACGGAATTAATGGACGAGGGGGAGGGATTTTCCTCCGCCCGAGCTTGATTGTTGGGGACAGGGAGACAGTGACATTCCAGGGCCTTTGTCCTTGATAGGATGAGCTCAAGTCCACTGACAGTGACAGTGGGGAGGAAGCTGCAGTGACATTACAGGGCCTTTGTCCTTGACAGGATGAGCTCATGTCCACTGACTGAGTGTTGTGCTCCATATAATACATCTCTCTCTCTCTCTCTTTAATTTCTAGTAATATCAGAAGACCCTATTTCTATGCAGTTAAAATCTTGATCCTGTGTTTGACTGAAGCCAGTGGAGATTGTGAAGGCCTGTGGGGATGTGGTTGCAGTGGCAGGTGGAGGTGAGCAGGGGGGCATCTCAGTTTTTAAGTCAAGTCAAGTCAATGCTTTATTGCCAGTATGATGGAACAATGCCTGGGATTTTTGCAGTATGATGGAACATTGCCTGGAATTTAATTAGGTGTTAGGCTCAGGACAGCAGACAGAACATACATACAGACAGTACAACATACACAACCCATACATACAAGATATAATGTACAGTGCTGTGAAAAAGTATTTGCCCCCTTCCTGATTTCTTCTATTTTTGCATATTTGTCACACTTAAATGTTTCAGATCATCTAACTAATTTTGATGACATATAAGACAACGCGGGTAAACACAAAATGCAGCTTTTAAATTATCATTTAATTTATTGAAGGTAATGAGCTTTTCAAAACCTATATAACCCGTGAGAAAAAAGTAATTGCCCCCCTAAACCTAATAACTGGTTGAGCCAGCACCCTTGGTGGTAACAACCACAATCAAACGTTTCAAACAAGTCGTTTACATTGCTGCAGACTAGGAATTTCGTTCCACTTTTCTTTGCAGAGTAGAATTTAATTCTGCCATATTGGTAGGTTTTGAGCATGAATTGCCTGTTTAAAGGCATACTATGCGAGATTTTCACCTTTACAAAGCCAATTTGATGGTAAACGAACTTGTAAGAGACGAATTGTTCACCTAGCATAGCTATACAGCATAGACGTAGCGAGTCCCTACCGAGAAAACCAGCAATGCAACTTCCAAGAGTGGCACCGCCAAATCTCGTGAGAATCGTGAAACATTACCTTGTCTGTTGATATACAGTAACTCTTTGGAGATAGTTTTTGCCTTTTGTTAATCCTTCACCTCCACAACAAAAGCGTTTGCATTGTGTACAGGGGAATAAGTTGTGTGAAGTTTGCTATTTACAATAGCAGAGTAACATCTAAATACATCGCGACTCTAGAGGGAGCTCTACATTCGCCAAAAATACCTAAACCTGCAAAGTAGGCTATACCTTTAAGGTCATGCCACCCCAGCATCTCAATCGGATTCAAGTTGGGACTTCGACTAGGCCACTCCAAAACCTTACATTTGTTGCCCAGGCCCTGAAGCAGCAAAGCAGCACCAGACCATCACACTACTACAGTACCACCGTGTTTGACTGTTGGTATGATGCTTATTGTAGAAGTTGAGTCAGCTTTATGCCAGAGCAGTGTTGCGCGGTCTGCCCGAAATTAAGCGGTCTCCCGCGGATGACCGCGGTCACCCGCGCTTATGAGTCATAAACAAAATATTTTAATGATATTCGGGTCATTTGCCGGCGGGTCAGTTAAAATGAATTAAATATATATTTTCTACAAATAGGCCTACTTAAAATATCACGAGATGGCTAGCATCAATACATTAAAGCATCAATACAGTAAAGTCAACAGTAAAGAAGCTGACGCGACTTAAAATAATAAAGACACCCCTTCAGGAAAAGCGATACAGGCTATGAGAAATATTGGGAAAAGTTCTTAAAGAAGATGACAGTAGTACAAGTTATGGTTTATGTAGGCCTACTTCTTGCGAAGCCATTTAAAAGTATGACAGCCAAAGCGGGCAGCCTGCAGGAATAAATGTTATGGCACAGACTACACAGCCATATCTACCGGTATGTATAGGTTCGCGCATGCATAAAAGTTACCTTAGTTCGTTGTGTTTGTGCCTTTAAACAGTGGATGTGCTTTAGTAAAGCTTTGTGCTTCATTCAGCATTATAAACCAGTTCTTACACTAACGTTTTGACCAGCAATGTATCTCTCTTGCCTACCTTGCCTCACCATTTCTGTTTTCGAAAGAAAAATGTATGTCCATGGCCTTCAAATCTTATCCTAGTGTTCTAATCCTTGGTGGTTGCGTGCATGCTTGCGCTCTTATTCTCATTCTCTCTCCTGCGCAAACATTATGCCCTGCATGCCTACTGCGTGTATTTCTACTGCATAAAGTTTCGCAAATAAATTAGTTTGTTTTACAGAAATGGCCTACTGTCACACTGCATGCAGGCTATAACCAAAAGCACACATTTTGTAAATAAGCGGGTCGGATCGCGGGTCGGGTATAATTTTGTCCTAATTAATATTCACGGTCCGAGTTGCGGTCGGGTTGATTAAAATATCGGGCGACCGCGGGCTGCTTGTGACCAAACCCGCGCAACACTGTGCCAGATATAATGACACCTCATCAGTAGCCTACACAGAATATTATCCCAAGTCTTGGGGGTCATCAATACTGTATGTTTTTTGGCAAATGTGAGACGAGCCTTTGTGTTCTTTTTGGTCAGCAGCAGATCTCATGGATGCCATTTTTGCCCTCTCTTTTGGTCTCTTTCTTATTGTGGAATCATGAACACTGACTTTAACTAATTCAGGCAAAGACTGCAGTTCTTATATGTTAGTCTGTTTTGTTTTTTTGTGACCTTCTGGATGAGTTGTTGATGCGATGCGCTATTGGAGGAATTGTGGTAAGCTGGCCAATCCTGGGAAGGTTCACCACTGTTTCAAGTTTTCTCATAATGGCTCTCACCATGGTTTGTTGGAGTCCCAGAGCCTTAGAAATGGCTTTGTAACCCTTTCCAGGCTGATAGATGTCAATGACTTTTATTATCATCTGTTTGTGAATTTCTTTAGATCACATCATGTACTGCTTTTTGAGACCTTTTAGGCAACTTCACATTGGCAGACAAGTTCTATTTAAAGGTACACTTTGCAGGTTTTTTAGCTTAATATGCAAGTTTTTTAGCTTAATTTACCTTCATTTAACAGCTTCAGAGTCATTGGAATGGTTATATTACTTTTTTCGGGTTGAATGGTGGCCGTCTCGCTTCCCCCTAGCGCCTGTGAGCGGAAAAACCACCCTTGCAACTGTGGGCCGGCGGGCCGGCAGCCTCAGTGTCAGGAAGTATAACGAGTGTAACAAATTGCTTTACTGCATTCAAATACACATACAGCGGGGAAAATAAGTAATGAACGTCAACATTTTTTTCAGTAAGTATACTTCCAATGAGCCTATTTGCATGAAATTTTCACCAGACATTAGTATTAACTCAGATAATCCACCCATATAAAAAAATCCAAACATTAAAGTCCATAGGTAGAGTTATGTGCAATAAAGTGGAATAACACAGGAAAAAAGTATTGAACACGCCTGCTGAAATTTCTTAAATACTTTGTGGAAAAGCCTTTATTCGTAATGACAGCTTCAAGGCATTTCCTGTATGATGAAACTAATCAGTCACAGTATTCTGGTGTGCGTTTGGCCCATTCTTTTAAACAGATAGTCCTTTAATATTGAAGATTTCAGGGGTCCCTCTTGTGAATCTTGATCTTTAGTTAACTTCCAAAACTGTTCAATTAAATTGAAGTCAGGGCCTTGATTTCCTTTCTCTGAAACCAATTGAGAGTTTCCTTTGCTGAATGGTTTGAATCATTGTCCTGCTGGAAGGTCTAGCCATGTCTTATCCTCATCATCCTGGTGGATGTAAAGATTTTCCCAGAACAAAATTACTCCATTCATCATTCCTTCAACTGTATGAAGTCTGCTAGTACCATAAGATGAAAAACAGCCCACACCATGATGCCACCACCTCCAAACCTCACTGTTGGTAGGGTATTTTTAGGGTAATGCACAGTACCATTTCTCCTCCAAATATGGTGTGTAGTATGACATCCGAAAAGTTAAATTTTTAACCAGAATACATTCTCTCAGTATTTCATAGGATTGTTCAAATGTTGTGTAGCAAACTTTGACATGTTTGACGAGCTTTGACATGTTTTTCTTCAGCAATAGAGTCATGCGGGATGAGCGTGCATAGAGGCCATGGCGGTGGAGTGCATTACCTATGATTTTCTCTGTAACAATTGTACCTGCAGCTGCCTCCAAATCTTTCTGGAGCTTTCTCAGAGTGGTCCTTGGCTCTTGGGCTACTCTTCTGACTATTCTTCTGACGTCCTGGTCAGAAATATTGCAAAGAGATCCTGTGCATGGCCAGTTGATGATGTAGTGATGTTCCTTCCACTTGCAAATAATGGCTCCAATACTGCTTGCTGGATGATTCTGAAGTTTTGAAGTGCATCTGTAACCATTTCCATTAATATGTTTTGCAACAATGAGGTTGCAAAGATCTTGGTAGAGCTCTTTGCTTTTACCCATCATGAAATGTTTGTTGTGTGACACCTTGCTATCAAAAAACCTTTTTATAGCCCACCAGTATGTACTAACCCAGCTTATATCAATTTGCACAGATAGGAGGGATAATTTCTCGAACTATTTATAGATTCCAGTTTGTTCTTTGCCATTCCTTCCGTTTGTTTACTGCTTTTTCTTAGCGTGTTCAATACTTTTTCCCTGTGCCATTCCACTTTTTTACTCATAACACTACTTTTAGACATTAATGTTTGGATTTTTATATATGTGTGGATTACCTAAGTTAATACTAATGTCCGGTGAAAATTTCATGCGAATAGCCTCACTGGAAGTATACTTACTGAAAAAAATGTTGACGTGTTCAATACTTATTTTCCCCGCTGTACACGCCAGGCACCGGCTAGAAAAAGGTAGAGATGGAGTTTCTCAGACATTCGTCATGACGGAGCCAGCGAAAAAGAAGCAAAAACCGAGAAAACAGAAAGGAAATTGCCAATACTGCATCGTTTACCTTTAAGTGATGTTTAGATTTAATTGGGTTGGCAGTAATCATAGTGAAGTAAATGAATTGGTTAATTTAGTTACTAAGGGGGCAATTACTTTTTCACATAGGGCCATATATCTGAAATATTTTAGTGTGACAAATATGCAATAATAGAATAATTCAGGAAGGGGGTAAATACTTTCTCACAGCACTGTATATCACGGAAAGGAGTACAAAATGCAAATGGATAAAATACAAGATGTCTTAAAACGCATACAGAAAGTCTGCTGGGCACCTATTAAAGAGAAATACATAAAGCAAAAGTGCTAGAATCTGAAAGGGACATAGCCAGGTTATGTGCAGATCAGATACTGAGGGATGATGTGTGTTGAGGTTCCCCACTGCCTGGGGATATGTGCTGTTGGTGAATCTGGAATATCTGTCTGTAATGCTTTTTAACATTTTCCCTGAAGGAAGAGGGATGAAAAGGGTATTGGCAGGAGGAGAGTGGTCTCTGACTATTTCCCGTCCCATTTTAAGTATTGATGTCAGACATGTCCTACTCAATGATTCCAGATGCTTTTTTCCGGGGACAATTATCATACTGCGAAAATCTCTTACCATTGTAACTAAAGTCTCCACTGTTACCACAGTACTTGCTGAACAACTAAATGCAGTCCTGATCCGGCAGAGCAGGAACCAGAAAGATGTTTCCCAAAATCTTCTTCATGCTACGTTGTATGTGAGTTATACCTTAAGCTCCAACTGATGTTGACGTGTGTTTCGTAGCTAGCTATACCCTCTGTAAGTCATATTTTCGTAAGGTCTGGACATGTTAGTGTCAACAAGTCATGTTTGTAACAATGTGTACTTACTGCCAAGGAAGACCTACATATATGTTGCATTACATTATGTGCTTAATTTAATAAAAAGCAAATTAAAACACCAGAATAGGTTTATTTCCTTTTTTATTTTGTAACCCTTTAAAATATGTATCTGAGTAACATGTTGCCTACACACATCATAGGCTATTTGAAAATTATTACATGTCATGCCCATCAAACAAATCTCACATGTGCTCAAAACTATGTCAATGATATTAATTGATGTCCTTGATGCTGGGGGGAACTTATTTCACTGCTGAATTATTACATAGAGCATATTATTAGAATAATGATCAGGATGATATTGCAGTTGACCTTGGTGATTTTGCAGTCATGTCTGCATATATTCCTCCACTTTATGTTTGCTAAGCTATCGTCAGAACACTCTTGGGATATGTTGTGGTCCCATTTGGAAAATACTTACTACAATCCAAAACTACAGGACATGTGCAGGACAAATGCATGCTGTCTGTCCTAGTGCTAATCATATTTCCAAATAGCCACCAGAGTGATTAGCAGACATGGTGCTTAGTTTCATTTATAAATAGTCTTAGTCTGATCCCCCCTCCCCAGAAATTTCAACAAAGTATCCTCTGACACTGTCCCTTTTGACTTTTGGACTCAATGGAATAACACAAATGAAATATCCTTTTAAGGGAAAATGCTGCGGTTTGCCAGATTACCAGTCCAACCAACATTTTGGTTTTTGTAAAAATGCCATGCATAGACTTGATTTGTTAACATTTCCTAAATATTGACTTGGGTTGCTGAACAAATTGCCAGCCAAAGGCCAATAAAAATTCGAAACCAAATCAAGCTTGTGCCAATATTTTGTGATATAATGGTTCAAAGTCCTCAAAAGTTTACATTGGTGCCATATTTATACCAAATTTTATGAAATTCTGCCCATGGGAGTGATGAGTGCATGTAGCCAATTATTCACAACTATTAACTAAGTATATTGTATGTTTGGTACACTTGTAATTCCATGTGACTTTGTTATTTTGTTTTGCAGTTAGTTCAAGCTTTTCAGACCAGTCAGACTTTGTATGTTGTATTGCATTGTTTCAATCATTGTTTAACCAAAGATAGAGCATGTAAGACTGTGATTTGCTAAGGAGAGTAAGGGATGGAAAGCTGGAAACAGGCTTTATTTTCTTCAGCTAGCAGGAAGCAACAGAAGTTCAGACATCAGACACTGTCACATTCAGTTATATTTTGAAACAGCTTCTTCATTCTTTGTGTTTCCAAATACTTCTGGAAATCTGGAAATAATTCAGAACCAGTTAAAGCTGTGGATTAACTCCCTTCAAAGCAGCAGTTACCATTAATGACAGTATTCATATCATTATTATTAATGGTAACAAACAATGCTGTTATTTAGTTTATTTGACATCTAATTATGACAGAAATGACCCCTATAAATATCCCTGGATAACAAGTATAACTATGTTCAAACCCTGGTAATGAAATATTTATGTGTATGAAGAGAAACTGCATTTAAGAGTCGATGACCTAAGGGTCATACCTGTGATGTGGAGGGGGTTTGGCCAGTGCTGTGAGATCCACAACTTCTCTCCTTGTCATTTTGTGGATATCAGCAGCTTGTTAAGACTTCCACTTGTAAGTGATTTATTTCTAGTGTGACAGCGAGCTTTCAACCCTCCTCCTAAGCATTTACTGCTGGCAGTATCCTCTTCCCACATAAGTCATTATCAATAGATCATACATTTAAAAAATAATGTTCTCCTCTAGATTAGTAATAAATGCTATCCATATATAAACTGAGCTGTATCTTTGTGGCAATCCTGTTTCTTATGTACACCTGACCAAACCCAATCTATTATTTAAATCTAATATTTTGTGGGTCAAACAACAACACAAATTTACAAAGCAGCATTTTAATGGTGGCATGAAAATACAAGAAATATTGTGTTGGTAAAACATCAGACATTAAGAAACACTTTCATAATTTGAAAAGTGCAATCATATACTACTTGGATTGCCAAGTTTAAAAGATACAGTAACTATTTGTTACAATACTGTAACATGTAAGCCCTATAATATGACTATAAGGCCATTGCTAGATTCGATAAACCTTGGTAGATCTTTACACAGTTGCTTATTGAAATGTCCCACAGACTCTGCCAAATTATGTGCATACATATATATATATATATATATATATATATATATATATATATATATATATATATATATATATATAATTAAAGATATTTCAATCTTACCCCTTGGATCATAAAGCCATGTCCCTTTTGCCCTTGACTAGTTGGCTGCCAGCAGTTGCTGTCCAGACTGAAATTATATCACTAAGACCCTGTCCCATACAAGGTAATATGGGGTGTGTCTGATCCAGTCCCTTATTTACACACACATCTGAACATGGCAGCTTTGACAACAACATTTTGCTGTGGCTGCTACATTTATTTCTGACAACTGCAGCAGTTGCAAAATCGGTGGATGGGCCAGTAAACAAAACATAAATCTTGGTGAAATAAAATTGTATTGACATAGGTTGCATGGTGCCCAATGCCCATTGAAGCTAGTTGGGCAAGTGCCCACCCAAATCGTTAATATTTCAAAAATGATCTTTTTGATCATTTTAAACTATGAATGAAACATAATTATTATATAGTTATTATGTCAAATGTCAAAAGTCATACACCCTCTTCTCTAAGATATTGGTTTCTTCCTGGCTCTGACAACATGCATACTTGCACCACATGGGCAGTTCTAGGATCAGACCTTTAGGGGGCCCCATAATGACAGTGGCTATCGATCCAAGAAATGGGCCTGCCCAGTTTAGTTGAGGTGAAGATCTTTCAGAATAGGCCTACATTAGCAGACAAAAGCTGATTGACATATATTATTACAAGTGTGGTTTAATCTTTTGGTGGGGCACTTTCCTTTCTATATTTGGATGAGCCATACTGATATTCAGTGCCTTGCAAATGTGCTCAATGTGGTCCACCCCCGTGCTGAATCAATACTTACATCGGCTAATAACAATGAATACATTAATATGTCTCTATAAAACTTTTTGTCTGTAATATTAATAGTTCAAAATGCTCAGACATATTGGGAGGCAGGTACTCAAGGTAAAAAAGGCACCCCATTCACCAATAGTTATTTATCAACACCACATACAGTAGGAAACAATTAGCACATTGTGTCTGTGTAGGTTAAACATGAGTTACATGTTTATATAACCATAGCTCATCAGTAAAGGTGAGGATACTGAACATTTCTTACACACCATACAGTATGTAACATATGGCTACAGATCTATCAGCGCAGCCTTTACTTGTTTTACATTTAGAATATGACTGCAGGCAGGGATGTAGTGGAGGCTAAACACAAGTAAACACAGTTTATCCACCTCTGAAATTTCAGAAATAGAGTTTATCCACCTCTTATTAGAGTTTATCCACCTCTCAAAAGAGTTTATTCACCAATTGCAACTTTTAACATTCAAACATCACCAGGGATGAAGTGGAGGCTAAACGCAAGTAAACACAGTTTATCCACCTCTGAAATTTCAGAAATAAGAGTTTATCCACCTCTCAAAAGAGTTTATTCACCAATAGCAACTTTTAACATTCAAACATCACACTGTATTATCCACATTCACAATATGTACACTCATAAACACTCACACATGCCGCAGTCCACCTCACCGTGATCACAGAGTTCATAGTTTTCCCACCTCTTATTTTACCACTACATCCCTGACTGCAGTGGGTCAATGGGTGGATCATCTCCAAACACTTGTCTTAGAGATAAAGCAGCTACACAATACACTAGTCTCTTAAACATTTCTAAAGCAACCAATGAGCCAGATTCAGGAGCTATGAGGTTATAAAGGTTTAACATCTTGTGTTCTGCATCAGAGAACCAAGATTATATTCATATTCATTCACTCAACATTAACCAATGGGATAAGATAAGATAAGAAATACTTTATTCATCCCTAAGGGAATTTGACTGACACAACAGCACTGTCCTGTGCATGTACACAAACATAAAAGTGAAATAAGTTTAAGAATAAATAAAATAATAATAATAAAGTCACATCAGCCATCAGCCACATTACTGTGGCAAAGAGGTGAAGAGTTGTAGAGTTTGATTGCCATTGGATTACAGCCCTCATTGTGACAGCAGCCACATATTCACCAAGAATTCGTGAACGAGGTGTTGCTGCATGTGCACGGTTGGCAATTCCCTTAGAACTCATCAGCTGGGTGCTGCTGCTCACGGGTAACAGTTCAGGCCTGATACCACTATGGGACACTGTTGCTCTCAGTTCTCACTGTTGCTCTCACTGTTTCTCTGTACAAGTTGAGTTCTTTTTAAATCCTTAGAACTGTGCTGTGCTCAGTTCATCATTTACTAAGAAATATTAACACTTCATGAATCTCATTCCAAAACAACCATGTTTTGGTACATAAATTCAGTTTTGATCAACAAAAAGAGATACTCATGAGTAGACACTTTCATATAGGTCTGTTGGTAATATATAGTTTGTATTTCCAAAATATAGGCCAAATTGAAAAAATATGGGTTTTAGTAATGTTGTTGATCTGATTGCTTGTTCTTCATTGTCTGTTGATTGTGGATTCATTGCATCCTGCATCTGCACCCAAGACACTGAGCCTATCCATGTTGTCTGCTCTTTCCCTTTGCCAGAGAAACAAATGAATTCCCAGTGTATCACTGAGGATAAGTCTGTTGTGAAAGCTTGAGCTCTATCATATCCAGGAGGTGGCCAGTGATTCCATCCATGAAACAAGGCACACTGTTTTAAATGTATGATATCACAAAAATGTGATGACACCTATGGTTACTGTAAAAATGTTTCAGAGTCTGTCCTAATTTGGCCAAATGTCATCAGTAGGCCACAATTAAAGACCATACATTTTCCTTGAGATGAATAAAGTATCTATCTATCCATCTATCCATCCATCCATCCACTGGAAAGCACTACAGAGGGTGGTGAAAACTGCATCGCTACAACACATCACCGGTTCCTCACTCCCCTCCATCGAGGCCATCCAGGGCAAGCAATGCTTGCGTAAGGCACGCAGCATCATCAGACTGTTCTCACCCCAACCACAGACTGTTCACCCCACTCCCCCTCCGGGATGCGTTACATGTCTCTCCCCACCCCAACCAGCAGGTTCAGAGGAAGTTTCTTGCCTCTGCATCCCAGTGACAACCAACCAACTAAGGCCCCCCCCCAGCCTAATGCCTCCTTCCTTGCCTGTGCCTGTTGAGGTACTAAGCCCATTCCCCCCCCGGACCCATAATATTCTATTTATTTATAACTGTACATACTTTAACTAGATGTACCGCAGAGGTACAAAATATGACCGCCGCCCAGTCCAGCACATTTTTTCCACAAAACATGTGTCACGCTTGTCAAATTGTGTTCCTTTCCTACTTTGTTCCTTTTTTGTGTGTTTGTAATTGAGTGTGTGCAGAGTGTGTGGTTGTTTTTGTGTATATGTTTTGTGTGTGTTCTTTTGTGTGTGTGTGCGTGTGTGTGTGTGTGCGTGTGTGTGTGTTTGTGTATGTAGGTGTGTTTGTATGTGTGTGAGGGTGTGTGTGTGTGTATGTGTTTGTGTTTGTGTGCATGTGCGTGTTTGTGTGTGTCGTGTGTGTGCATATATGTGTGTGTGCATGTGTAGTGTGTGCGTGTTTACGTGTCTTTGTGTGTGTGTGTTTTTATGTGTGTGTGTGTGTGTGCATGTGTGTGTGTGCCTTTATGTATGTGTACATAAATAAAGCAAATCAGGGAACCACCTACTCTTTGCGATAAGTGCCATGGGATCTTTAACAACCATGGTGAGTCAGGACCTCAATTTAACATTCATGCAAAGGAAAATATCTCCTGCAGTATAGTGTCCCTGTCACTGCAATAAGACATTGGGATTGATATTTGTTTGGTGGCGTTTGGCCACAGGGAAGAGTGCCACCTACTGGCCAGCCACCTACACCACTTCCAGCAGGAACCTACTCTTCCAAGGAGGTTTCTTATCCAAGTACCCAAGTACTAACTAAGCCTGCTTAGCTTCAGCAGCAAAGTCAGGGTATCTGCTGGTCTGGCTGCTGGCTAAAAACAAAATGTGAAAGGCATATATCAGGGGTATTCAATTAATCTTCAGCAAGGTCCAGTTACGGAAAATAAAATAAGTAGACTAAAAGGCAACATTCGAAATGAGAAATAAGGCAAGATAAGAGTAATTGGGGAGAAAAACTGAGTAGCCTTGGCTATTTTTAAGATCTTAACGTGAACTTAAAATAAAATTTGAGCTGAGACAAGGATGAATATTCCACAGCTGGTTCCTTGAACCCATTAATCAGCAGGTTTAATTGAATTTTTTTGTCTTTTTTATGTTGACCCGAAATCCTGGAAACCCAGGAACATCACGTTGTTGGGCAGTGAATGCATGTAGGCTTAACTAGATTGTGGTGGATCAATCATATTGCCTTCTTAAATCGTAAAATATTCTGTGGTCTCAGTTCACTGTTGAATGGGCCTAGCCTACCCTATGCTTGCTCAAAATATATGCTTTGTCTAGTAGAGGTGCTTCAAATTGTCGCTTTTAAAAATCGCCTGTCTCAGGATATATAGAAGAGGTCCAGGGCAATTCTGCGCAAAACTGTCACATCCATATTTAGTTTTGCCAGTTTTGCGTGGTATTGCCTCCGTATCGTTATATAAAGCTCTGTTCTCGCTGTCTAGCTTTCTCCTCTTTGAGCAATCGATGATTTGAAAATAACTTACTTATCGTTAACTTGGATATCCATCTGATTGTTTCTCAACCGTCTCCTCTCCGCGCTATAAGTCTCTTCTCCATAGTAGGCTACTTTACTCACTGACTCGACTTTATCAGAATTCACAGATTTTACTGGCTGAGTAGCAGCAAGCGAAATGATGGTTCCTGAAGCTCCTGAAGTAAATGCTGTTATCCTAACCAACGAAACATTTAGCGCAGCTTTGAAATCTTACGTGAAAATCTAAATTAGGCTATTATGGTCCGGGTCCGGATAGGATCACGTCACGATCCAGACTCGGACCGCGGTCCGCCATTTGGTGACCCCTGGCATATATGATTCGAACCGTCTCACTGAATTGCATTATGCACACTCAATTCTCACTGGTATCTGCTAGATAACAAGTACCAAAACATGATTAGTTCATAGATTTCACATGTAAAATACATTTTATACAACCCCTCCCCCATCTTGCCTGTTCATAATTCTGAGAAATTCGTGTGCATGTGTGCGTGTACGTGTTTATGTTTGTGTGTGTGTGTGTGTGTATGTGTGTGTGTGCATGTGCTTGTGGGTGTGCCTGTGTGTGTGCCTGTGTGTGTGCATGTGCATGCATGCGTACATACAGTATGCCTACTGTGTGTGTATGTGTCATACGTATGATTACTGTGAATGCATGTGTGTGTGAATATCTGTTTATGCACATGTGTACATATGGAATGGGTTAACATGACCCCTGGAGGCAAACATACACAAAAAATTGGTCATCCTAGGCCCTACGGTTCTCAAGATATTCACAGAAAACTCTGTTGGTGTACTGTCACTAAATGTACACATAAATTAATTTATTGTATGGACCCCATGAACGAAAGTCCACAAAACTTGGCATGCATTCAGAGGGTATCATAATGATCCTACACTTTCAATTTCGTGCAGTTTGACCATGTCAGCCAGAGATATTGTGATTACAACACCTAATGTTTTGCTTTTTAATTTTTAACTAGGTGGCGCTATACATGAATTGAGTGGTAATGGGATGGGTTGACATGACCCCTTAAGACCAACATACAAAAAAAGGTGGTCCTCCCATGCCCTACGGTTCTCGAGATATTCACAGAAAACGGTGTCCGGCCACCTACAGGCCAGTTGGTCTACAGTAACATAAATTAATTTATTGTATGGCCCCCCATGAACGGAATTCCACGAAACTTGGCGTGCATTCAGAGGGCGTCATAATGATCCTACACTTCCAATTTTGTGCAGTTTTGACCATGTTAGGTCACAGATACCTGCGATTGCAACACCTCATTTTTACTTTTTCGTTTTTAACTAGGTGGCGCTATACATGAAATGAGTGGTTATGGAATGGGTTGACATGGTCCCTTAAGATCAACATACAAAAAAAGGTGGTCCTCCTAAACCCTACGGTTCTCGAGATATTCACAGAAAACTGTGTCCGCCCTACCCTCCTTTCGGGGGTCCAGTCCAGCGGGGGGGCTACAGATCAAAACAATGGTTCCATGCTATTCTTGTGGGGCTTTCAGTGTCCCTGGAATCCTTGACGGAAAATTGGCCATGCTGCGCAGCGGTCATAACTAGGTGATACTTTGACCGTGTCAGTTTGACAATATTCACTTCCCGCAGAATTTTGGTGATATTTTGTGTTGAATTTGGGGAAACCAATTGTTGTTTCAGTTGTGTTTTCTCAAAAAAAAAAAAAACTCCAAAACTGTATGTATTTTGCAACAAAATTTCTAAAGGGGTGACAATACTTTTGTCAGTGGCTGTATGTGTCGAGCATGCCAAAATGTAAAAGTATTGTGTTCCCTTCAGATAGCTAGAAAGCATCTTTCATCTTTCCGACAAGTCAGTTTCCGTAGACCAATAAATCTTAAATTGATTTTAAATGCAACTAGAGAAGTCAAAACATGTTACAAATATAAGCATATTATTCTGATTGTCATTAAAAACAATATACTCATATATTCTGAAGAGACTTTTATTATGTATCGTTACAGAATAGCCACAGTAATCAGGATATTAATCCATCTGAGTGACTAGTCAGAAGATTTCACAGGATTTACTCTGCAGCCTCCTTGCCCTAAGAAAGAGAAATTGAGAAATTTAATGGAATTTAATGTATGAAATATGAACATATGATG
The DNA here is from genome assembly GCF_018492685.1 of Alosa sapidissima. NCBI lineage: Eukaryota > Metazoa > Chordata > Actinopteri > Clupeiformes > Clupeidae > Alosa > Alosa sapidissima. The sequence continues at coordinate 18,188,186 of NC_055969.1, forward strand.
GCTTATAATAAAATATGGTAAATGTGATTTACCCTTCCAGAATCACGGCTCTTGGCTCTCATTTTGTTGACCTGGGATTCAGCAATGTCAGCACGCTCCTCAGCCTCCTCCAGCTCATGCTGAACCTTCCTGAACTTAGACAGGTGGGAGTTGGATTGCTCCTCCTAATAATGAGCAAATATGTTTGAGTTCAGAGGCTTCTGTTTTGAAGCTAACAGTTTTTGTTTTACTGTTTTTCCTCTGTTGCTTTGGCACATTTCTCAGATCAGAATGGTAATTCTCAAAATTGTTTGTTCAAACTCCATATCATCTTATCACTTGTGCACATCATTGCAGTTAGGCAGTTTCTCCCCATTTTGAACAAATAGCAATGTTTGAGTACATCCATGCACCTGATTTTGTACAAATGTCTGCTGTTTTTTGAATTTTCAATGGCTAATGTCATGTTGGTCAAAATGCACTATACTGGTTCCCTGCTGACAGGGCCGTCGCAAGGGGGGTGTGAGGCCTTGTGCGAACTTGACGGGTGCGAGGCTCTTTTCACTTACGGCCATAAAATCATGCGATAGCCTACTTTACACGTAGTTTACTGTCCTGGGATTCGGAATTGCTCAAAAAGAACAAAAAAAACTTCAGGCAGTTTTCAGTAGTTATGAGGAGCAATATGAGAGAGAAATTTGATTATCATTGATCGTTGTTTTGGGACATTAAGCCCGTTAAGCCTTTTCCATAGGCGTCAGTGAAGGAGATTGAAGAAACATGCTGTCACGTCAGGTAGCCTAAAGTTCATAGGCCTAATATGACTTCATGCAAATTTTTTTGAAGGTTCTTAGTGATTATGAGGAACAATATGAGAGAAATTTGGTGATCACTGATCATTGTTTTAGGACATTAAGCCACGTTAAGCTTTTTGCTTAAAATAGGCGTTAATGAAGCTTAACGCTTAATGCCATCTTCGGCCAGGCGCGAGGCCCATCAGACGCGAGGCCCTGGGCGACGGCCCAACCTGTACTTCCTGTCTGGTTAGTTTCCCTCCATTTATGCTTGCACCTGCTCCCTGTTATTGTCTTGTTGGTCTCATCCAGTCCTCTGTCTTTCTGTTAATTAGTCTGTGTATTTCTACCCCCCTGTTCCTCTGTCCTTTGTCGGTTTGTACTGTCAGGTTTTAGGCAGGAGGACCCAAGCGCAAGACTCTTCCAAGCAGAAGTGTAGAAAAACACACTTTAGAAATTTAGAAAAACTTATATTATAAAGAAGACACCATCATACGCCTAAAATGTAAGTAAAGGAAGTTTGCTTTAGACAAACAATTCAGTACACTAGGCCTATACAGTACAGTTCTGCATATGTCGATAACAAACGAAACAAAAATAAGTGCTTGCATGTAAACTATTAATAAAAATATATCGATATTATGTTTTTGAAAATCAATACAGTATTGTCTAATAAAATGTTGCAATATTCAATTTCATGGATACTTTCTTACACCCCTTTAGGCAATATAAGAAGCTACTTACAGCTTCCTCAGCCTGCCTCTTGTAGGCTTTGACCTTCAGCTGCAGCTTGTCAACCAGGTCCTGCAGTCTGGTGACATTCTTCTTGTCCTCCTCAGTCTGAAAAGAAAAACAATCTGTCAGTCATTGTATTCCTTGAGTTAAATTAAATGTTGTTCCATTGTGGTTAAATAAACTTTGTACCTGGTAGGTGAGCTCCTTCACTCTCCTCTCGTATTTGCGAACTCCCTTGACAGCATCAGCACCACGTCTCTGTTCAGCCTCAATTTCAGATTCCAACTCACGGACCTTTATATAAACAACATTTTCATTTCAGACAATGTCTTCATTTTATTCATTGCGTTCTTTAAAAAAAATGTTCTTCTCATCCAAATTTAGTCACTTACCCTTGACTCCAGTTTCTGGAGCTGTTTCTTGCCACCCTTCATGGCCAGATTCTCAGCCTCATCCAGGCGGTGCTGCAGATCCTTCACAGTGACCTCCAGGTTCTTCTTCATCCTCTCCAGATGAGAACTGGTGTCCTGCTCCTTCTTCAGCTCCTCTGCCATCATGGCAGCCTAGATGACAGCATGATTGTTTATGGAAGGTTGCATGAAAACACTTTCTTAATGTTCATATATTTAATACATTAGGGATGAATTTAGAAAAAATATCACTTCATAAATATCACTTACATCAGTGATGGCTTTCTTGGCCTTGTCCTCAGCATTTCTAGCCTCCTGGATGATGTCATCAACCTCGCCTTGGATCTGAACCAAGTCAGCCTCAAGCTTCTTCTTGGTGTTAATCAGACTTGTGTTCTAACATTCAGAAATAATTTCAAATATGTTAAATAGTGAAAAATCTTTTGAAAGAACTGGGGATATGATTGAAATTATTCTCTTTTGTGAGAAAAAATATGTCTCTACCTGAGAGTGCAGGAGGCCAACACGCTCACTGGCATCAACTAACTCCTGTTCAGCCACTTTGCGGCCTCTCTCTGTCTGCTCCAGAGCAACTCTGAGCTCCTCAATCTCAGCCATCATCAGGGTGTTCCTGCGCTCCACCATGGCAACCTGCTCCTTCATGTCTTCTTGTCCTCTGACAGCATCATCAAGGTGCAGCTGGGCATCCTAATAATAAAAACATGGAATGACAAAAAAGATGTCATGCTACCAAGAGACAGTTTGGATGAAATCTTATGTTGTTTTTTGGAGAAACTTCTACTATCAATCGAGTAGTAATGATGGATAGATAAAATCACACAGGATTCTTGTAATATTTTATTCTATAACTGACCTTGAGTTGACCTTGCACATTTCTCAGTTGTTTCTGGGACTCAGAGGCCTGGCGGTTAGCATGGCTCAACTGAATCTCCATCTCATTGAGGTCTCCCTCCATCTTCTTCTTGATTCTCAGGGCATCATTTCTGCTCCTGATTTCAGAGTCCAGAGTGCTCTGCATGGACTCAATCACCCTCTGGCTGTTCCTCTTGATCTGCTCCATCTCCTCATCCTTTTCTGCAAGCTTCCTGTCAACCTCACCCTTGATCTGGTTGAGTTCAAGTTGGACACGAAGAATCTTGGACTCCTCATGCTCAAGACTTCCCTAAATAGCAAAATTAAGAATAGTAAAATATAAAGAACATAATTTACAATTCTCACTGTGTAGTAAAGCCCATCTGAGTTTCTACCTCAGCCTCTTCGAGGGCTGTCTGGATCTCAGACTTTTCAGTCTCTACAGTCTTCTTGGCCTTCTCCAGCTCATGGATGCTCTTTCCAGTCTCTCCAAGTTGCTCAGACAGGTCAGATATCTCTTCTGCAAATATGCAGTTATATTACAGTAAACATATTATATGGAATATTTAAAAATATGTTTTGAGTTGGATACGTATTGGGTTATTTTGACTCACGTTGCAAATTCTTGTTCTCCCTCTTCAGGGTCTCAAGGTGGTCAAGAGACTCCTCATAGGAGTTCTTTATCTTGAACAGCTCAGTGCTGAGAGAACGAGTTTCTTTCTGGGCACCCTCCAACTCTGCCTGACCCTCCTCGTACTTCTGCTTCCATTCTGCCAGGACCTTTTAGAAACAGTTTTTGTTGTGAGGCTTATTTGTTCATTTTACCTACATTCATTATCTGAATGATGTTTTGGAAGGTATTACCTTGTCAAAGTTTCTTTGCTTCTTGTCAAGATTGGCAGCTAGAGCATTGGCTCTCTCCACATCAATCATGAGGTCCTCAACCTCACCCTGGAGTCTCTGCTTGGTCTTATCCAGAGAGGCACATTTGGAGTTGACAGCCTGGATTTGCTCCTCAGCCTCCTGAAGACGCTGGGCAAGCTTTTTTCTGTAAGAAAAAGCACAAGATTTAAGTCAGAGGACATGATGGTTTTGCCCCCAAGAAAATAGAACGTTTTAGTGGTCAATATCCATATATAAATTCACTTTTTGCCATCTTTAGCACATACTTGGACTCCTCAAGCTCTTCAGTGCGCTGGATGGCATCAGTTTCGTACTTAGTCCTCCACTGAGCAACCTCGCTGTTGGCCTTGGACATGCCACGCTGCAGTTCAGCTTTAGCCTCCTGCTCTTCCTCAAACTGCTCCCTCAGGAGGTCACAGTCATGGCGTGCAGACTGAACAGCATGGGCCAGGGCATTCTTGGCCTATTTGTAAACAAGTGAGGGTGTTAAAGCCTTTCACATACTGTGTTCTATGTAATCCAATTTGTTTTCTCTTGGTGCATCAGTATATCAGTACCTTGACCTCCTCTTCATTCAGTCTCTTCAGCTCCTCAACTTGCTGAGTGAAGGCCTGCTTGCTTCTGGTCAGCTGAGACACAAGAGCATCTTTCTCCTCAACCTGGCGGCCAAGCTCACCATTTTCAGTCTGAAGTCTTGCTCTCTGAGCACTGAGGTCATTGACCTGGCGACCAGCCTCATCACTCTTGGACTTGGTTTCACTGAGTTGGTCCTCAAGGGTGCGGCACATCTTCTCCAGATTTGTCTGTTTAACAAAATGTCCGTTAGTAGCAAAAAGTTAACCAAAGTATTGGAAGTTGGTTTGTTTAAAAGATAACATGAGGGTAAACATAATCAACCTTAGCTTTAGCAACAGCCTCCATGTTGCTGGCGAGATCATCAATTTCCATCTTGTATTCACTCTTCTCCTTCTCAAGCTTCTGCTTGACACGTTGGAGGTTGTCAAGCTGCTCTCCCAGCTCAGCCACGCTGTCGGCCTGCTTCTTGCGGAGAGTTGACGCAGTGGCTTCATGCTGCAGGGTGGATTCTTCAAGGTCACGACGCAGCTTCTGGAACTCAGCCTCACGCTTCTTGTTCATCTCAATTTGAGCAGCAGTGGCACCACCAGCCTCCTCAAGCCTTTCACTGATCTCCTCAAGTTCCCTGGAGAGATCAGCTCTCTGCTTCTCAACTTTGGCACGAGCTGCACGCTCAGACTCAATCTCTTCCTCCAGTTCCTCAATTCGGGCCTTTTGAGGGGAAAAATGTAAGACAAAAACCTGCAAACAAACTCAGAGTTTTAGTTGATAGAGAATAATCAAACCTGAAGCTCCTTGATCTTCTTCTGCAGCTGAGCACCCAGTGATTGTTCATCTTCAATCTTACTTAGAAGTTGACTTGTTTCAAAGTCCTTTCTGATTGGAAAAAGAGTAAAGAAAAGGAAGATAATGGATAAAGGAAGAATAATCTCTGAAGTTGGCTGCATACATACAGTAGGAATTGAACGGTAACATTTTGCAATAGATAAGGCCTTTACTTCTTTATCTTCTCATTAGACTGCTGCTTGTCATTCTCCAGATCCATGATGGACTCCTGGGCCAGCTTCAGGTCACCCTCAAGCTTTCGCTTGGCTCTCTCAAGGTCCATACGGAGCTTCTTTTCTTGCTCCAGGGAACCCTCAAGCTGCCAATTTGAAATGTGAAGTTAATATGTGGGAAATATTGATTGTTTATACTCTAGATTCATATTATAGACTATAGATTAAGAATTTACATCATCCACTTGCTGTTCAAGCTTAGACTTTGATTTGGTCAGAGTGTTGACTTTGTCTTCCTCTGCTTGAAGATCATCAAGGGTCTGCTGGTGGGCCTCTTGGAGGGCTTTCTTCTCCTTTGTCAGCTTAGCAATGGATTCATCCTGAGAGGCCATCTCTTCAGTTAGGTTCTTGACCTGCACGGGGAAAGTTTAACATTAGTAAACAGTGTAACTTACTGTAGATGCTTTATTTTTTACAGATTACATTGGTAGGCTCTTTATAATTTCCAACCTTGTTCTCAGTGGCATGTTTCTCCTTCTCCACTTTGGCCAAGGTCAGCTCCAGATCATCAATGTCCTTCTTGAGCTCAGAGCACTCATCCTCCAGTTTCCTCTTCTTGGCAGTCAGCTCAGCATTGATTTCCTCTTCATCCTCCAGTCTCTCTGTTGTCTCTTTGACTTTGGCTTCGAGCTGGATCTTACTTTTGATAAGACCCTCACACCTCTCCTCAGCATCATTGAGACCCTCAGATCCCTATTGTAAATATAACATGTAAACATGACATCTGATTTGTTTTGAAAACACAATGCTGAGACTGGGTATTTGTATGAAAGTGAATATTGAAATTGTACAGTATAGACCTACAGATGCCACTTGCAGTGCCAGGTCGTTCCTCTCTTGTACCAGAGCCACCATCTTCTCCTCCAGCTCCTTCTTCCTGGCCTCTGCCTTTGCACAGTTTTCTTTGAGTTTATCATAGTTCTCTTTCATGTTGGCTAGCTCCTTCTCAGTTTCAGCACTCTTCAGCAGAGGCTTGACCTTGTAGTACACCTTCATCCATGGCCAAGTCTTGACATTCATGAATGAGCGGATATTGTACTGAATGGTGAAGATAGATTCTCTAAACAAGAACAACTGTTTGTGAAATCATTTGTCCTTGAAAATAAATACTCATACTTCCAATTGTTGAATACTTTTAATTGAAAACAATTACCTCCTTTCCATCATCTTCACAAACTCCCTCCTCATCAGGTATGCACGGCAGAGAGCCTGAGTCATTGTGACCAGGGTAGCCAGTTTCTCATCTCGCATTTCCTCAAGGGTACCCAGCAGACCAGCTTTGAAGAACACCTGAGGGATGAATGACAATATAAGCATTAATCTCACACAGAAAATGTGCTCTAGTTCCCTGTGCTCTTGTTGCTCCTGTACATATGATAGTCAGATAATAGATTACATGACACTTCTCTACCTTTGTGTGTCCAAATTTGTACTGGGTATGATCAACATCAATGGATCCCAAGAGCTTCTCAGCAGCCTTCTTGTTATCAATGAACTGACCCTCGGGGATGACACTGGCATTTAGCACTTTGTATCTGGATAGAATAAATGCATGTCCATATACATTATTACCTTTTCCTCTCTAAATGCAGTATTGTATTTTAGTATATTCTTTATCTTCTACTGTCCTTATTGCTTAGTTGTGTTTTTACATTATATACTTTAATTACTTTTTCTGCTGTTAGTGAATGTGTGTGTGTTGTCTGTATGCTACTGAGACCTTGAATTTCCCCTGGGGATCAATAAAGTATCTATCTATCTATCTATTGAATATCTGTAATGCTTTATTGGCTTTTTCAGTTCACCTCTGCTTGAAGTCACCATATAGGATTCTGCTTGGGAAACCCTTTCTGCAGATTCGGATACCCTCCAGTACACCATTACACCTGAGCTGATGGATGACCAGGAAGTTTTGCATAAGACCTGCAAATATAGATATTTGTATTTTTCAAAGAAAATACAAGGTGAAGAATAATGAAAAGCTATTTCATCATCAAAAGCTCTCTACCTGGTTTCTTAATTTCATTTGGAATCAGACAACGCACAAAGTGAGGATGGGTGCTCCTCAAGTTGGTCATCAGTTTGCCCAAGTTCTCCTGTTGAGATAAGAATGCAATCAAAAAATCCCCTCACCTTTCTTGATTAGATGATTGATTTGTTTGTTATTGGTTTAATATACATACCCTGAACTGTGATGACACAGTCTGCATGGAGCCACCCTTCTTCTTCTTCTGCTTACTACCAGCAGCCTCTGTTGAAATACAAATGATGGATTCAGTAATTAAGTTACATATATAGAAATTCATACACGGGATATTTGTAGCATTAGCTTATAGACTGGTATAGGTTTTTTTACCCTCAACAACAGGTGGGTACAAGGTAGGTAGGAGTTTTACTCCTGACTTCTGGTACAGCTGCACAACAGAATCGTTCAGTGGATCCTTGTTTTTGTCCAGCCACCCAGTAACATTGTAGTCCACAGTGCCAGCATAGTGCACCAGGGAGAAGTGGGCTTCTGCTTTGCCTTTGACAGGCTTGGGCTTCTCAAAGGCCTTAGTTTTGCCAAGATGCTGGTCATACAGCTTGTTCTTGAAAGTGGTGTCAGAGGCCTTGGGGAACATGCACTCCTCTTCAAGGATGGCAAAGATTCCCATAGGCTGTTGGATGAGCTTAGTTTTAAAAGTGGATATTATAAAACAATACAAATCTAGCACTTGGGTCATTTGACTGATTGAAACTGACCTTCTCAATGAGCTCAATGCAAGCGGCTAAGTCCATGCCGAAGTCAATGAACTCCCAATCAATGCCCTCTTTCTTGTACTCCTCTTGCTCCAGAACAAACATGTGGTGGTTGAAGAACTGTTGCAGTTTCTCATTGGTGAAGTTGATGCATAGCTGTTCCATGCTGTTGTACTGTGATTGAAAAATAGTTTGTAATATGAATGCCCCCTACTGAAATTATACCACATTGTGGAGTGAGTGAAAATGGTGTTAACTTATGCTTACATCAAAAATCTCAAAGCCAGCAATATCCAGCACACCGATATAGAACTGCCTTGGCTGTTTAGTATCCAACATCTGGTTTATACGGATGACCATCCACAAGAACATCCTCTCATAGATGGACTTGGACAAGGCTGCAACTGAGTTATTGACCTGAAAAAGAATATTCAAGCAGTGGTCATCCTATGCTCAGAGACCAAAAAGTAAAATGCTTATAGGATAAAAGCAGGTCATTTTACTACTAGTAATTTTGTCCAAATACTGCCAAGTGGTTTGTCATCTTAAGTGAACTTTTTAGTGAATAATACCTGTGGCACAGTCTGACCCTTAGTGACATATTCATTTCCGACTTTCACTCTTGGGTAGCACAAAGCCTTCAGCATGTCAGCAGAGTTCAGGCCCAGGAGATAAGCGACTTTGTCAGCTTCTAAAAACAGTGCAACAGTGAAGCATTGTAGGGATTCAAAATGTATAGCTTGGAAAACAATTTCATGCTCCACAATCCAAACAAATTTGGGACCGCATATAATGCAGGTTTGTCCACATTCATGAAAAAAAAATATAATGTCCGCAACACTTAGACTCCCATATTATGTAATGTACAAAGGCAAAGTTTCGACCCTTCTGGGTCTTCTTCAGGCAAAACACTGTCCACATTCATCTTATCTCTCTAAACCAAAAGAAAGTGTAGCTTAAAGACTATGTGCAACACAAACAACAGAGGTTTTTGATGTGGGTAATAAATATAATAAATGAATTACTATGAGACGAGGAAAAGTTATATGTTGATATATAAATTATACATAGTAAAATACTACAATAAACAAGACTAATTTAAACTTGAAGAACTGACAGAAGTTCACTAGAGTATTGTAATATGTTAGCTCTAGGCACCCCGGGACCGGTTTTGTTACAGTGCCCCCCTCCTCCTCCCGTACTGTACATCATCAATTCTATGCAACATATCACAAAGCACCATAGTGATACTATACATCTTTTGAAAGCTGACACTCTCAACAGATTTGGTACAGAATGTTCACATTCAGGTGAAGCACAGTACTTGGGCGGAGTGATTTGCAGGCCGCACCTGAAAAGTTCCGGTGTTACTTCTTCAAACCCCAAGGAGCGGTGCTTACATACGCTTAACGGCTGTGTCTCCTTTGACATTGTTATTTGTACACGTTGTCACTATACAAATCACAGCATGTAAATAGGAAAATGTTGGAGTTCTTTTGTCACTATTGGGAGGTGTAGGCTATTGGAACCGGCCACTTCGAGAAACCTGTGCTAAGCTAGTAACAACACGCACGGAGATGAGAAGGGTATGTACTGTATCGACTTAGCTAACTCTGGGGAATACGGTTAGCTAAAGTCCCAAAAAGTTGGTGTGTTCCTTTATGTATCCTACCCTCATTGCCATCAGGCTCAGCCTGCTCCTCACGCTGCTTCTGCTTGAACTTCATGTTGCCATGATGGAGCACAGCACCGGTCAGCTTGTAAATGGTGAATTTCTCCTCATTAGTGAAACCCAGGATGTCAATGGCAGTCTGAAATGATAAATGATATGCTTATTTTCATACTCTACATTCTCTGAAATAAGAAACCAAAGAACCTAGACATATGTAAATCATACATCTGTGGCCACCAACTCCTCTTTGTCATCAATGCTGGCCACAGCGATCTGACCCTGACTGCACATGGGGAAATCATAGGGGTTGGTTGTGATGAGGGACATTTCTGTAGGGAACAAAACACACCATAAACATCATACACATCTTCAGCTATCAACATCTAATGTGTTCATTCAGTATTGTTTGAATGGGTTAGCCTACCAACTAGCTCAGGCATGTGATTGGTCATCATCTGATAGAAGATGTGGTAGCCTCTCTCATCAGGAAGCTGGAATGTCACTCTAGACTTCTCCAGCAGGTCTATTCACATAGGGAAGTACAGTATGTATTTTGATTTGACAAAAGGCAGTAATAGTGAAACATTTTATAAATGCAGGATAATTATACTTACAAGTCTCAATATCAGCACTAGCCAGTTTTCCAGATGTGCCAAAGTGAATTCTGATGAATTTACCCTGATTGAAATTACATTTTGACATTAGATTTATTCATTTAGCTGACACCTTTAACCAAAGCAGGTTACAAGTGAGGAAAAATATTCAAGTATTCAATAAACATTTAGTAAATAGACCTAAGAGTAAATATAAATACTGCCTTTAGGCTACTAATATAAAAAGCAATTTAAAGTGTGGTTTAAGTAGAAATCAGAGGATGTTTTTCAAATGAGATATAACAGATATAACAATCTGGGTACATGATACTGTAAGTGTGAGTTAAAAAAAACCCTAAGAAGTTGATTATCTAAAAACTACAAAACTGAAGTAAGAGTTAAGATGAGAAACTAAACTTACGAAACGTGAAGAGTTGTCATTCCTCACAGTCTTAGCATTACCATAAGCCTCCAACAGTGGATTGGCAGCAATAATCTGGTCTTCAAGTGAGCCCTGCAAGTCAGTAGATATATCGTTATTGAAGTTCATGTCTGTGTTGCTATGTGATAATTAGCTTTTAAATATGCAAGGGAGGACCTTACCTTAATTTTTCCACTACTGGCTGGTGGCTGCTCTTGCTTCTTCTTGTCACCACCAGCCACTGCAATTGTTGCAAAGTACTGGATGACACGCTTGGTGTTTACAGTCTTGCCAGCACCAGATTCTCCGCTGTATTAAACAGAAGATTTGCAGTTTTCTATATCACAATTACAAAGTGTATCAAAAGATTATATAGAAGATAATGCAAAGATTTAGCCCTCTATTAAAATTCTAAAAAAGTTTTAAGGCGTGCATTGACACTTACGTGATCAGCACTGACTGATTCTCCCTGTCTGTGTAGCAAAATAGAGTTTTACATGAAAGGTGCATTTTACATAAATTAATAAAAAATATTATGTATCGAAATTATTCAGTGTTGACCTTTAAACTGAAAGTATACCTTGGAGCATAAACTGATAGGCGTTGTCAGAGACAGAGAAGATGTGGGGTGGGGCCTCCACACGCTTCTTGCCTCTATAGGCAGCCACCACCTCTGCATCGTACACTGGGAGCCACTTGTAGGGGTTCACAGTGACACAGAAAAGTCCAGAGTAGGTCTAGAATGAAGAAATAAAGAGGATTGGTTTTCCAGCTTTTCATTTTTTGTTATTAGTTCAAAGGTGTAATGCTTACGTAGATCATCCATGCTGCATAACGCTCTTTGAGGTTATACAGGACAGAAGCTTCATTGAGGTGGGTCATCATGGCCATGTCCTCAATTTTGTCATATTTGGGAGGATTCAAGGGGAAGACTTCATCTTCCTTCACTGTCCTTTCCTAAAACAAATGTAGAAAACAGCTTTAACAAAGAGATGTATTCAAGAAACTTTCTGTGAAAATGCAATTTTAACAGCCTTGCTAAAGTACCTCCTTTTTTTCAAGTGTTTCAACGACACATTTGCCACCTTCCTTCTTTTTAATTGTACCCTTGATGTACAAGTCCTCTTTATCAACCACAAAGCAAGCTGTCTTTGCATCAAAGGGCCTGCTTTGGGCCTCAATTCTCTCCCTCTCAGGCTTACGAAGGTAGATGGCAGCCTTGCCAAACACGGCCATTTCACCGTCTCCCATGGTTGCTGGTTACTGTATTAATCATGAACATGAAGAGCAGACATTTTCAACATAAAATGCTTTAAATAGTTAGACATGTACAGACACAGTACAGTACAATCATTAGGGGACAAAACATGGAAAACCACAGTTGTTTGCCAGGCCATGGAGTTTATCAATAGGGTACTCAAACTGTACAATTAATTAAAAAGTCACATACAAAACAGTCTTTCGATATCTAAATAATAATGGAAACAATTTAGAAACGGCATTATTGTTCTGAAATATAATCCCATTACCATCATATTAATATACACATTGAATACACACATATCCAAACACACCATACTGTACAAACCACTGAAGTGATTTATGAGCATATTAATTCACTGTAGAAAAGTATATCTTACCAAGTTTATTAAGATAAAAAAATCTATTAGTATTGCTTTTAGTATAAATATACTTACTTTGAGCTTTCTTGTAAGATTATTTGACTTAAAATACGTCAAAATCTTCTTATATCTTCAGACATAAAAACAAGTAAATTTATCTGCCAGTGGATTAAGTAAATTTATCTTAATTTAAAGGAACCATATGTAAGATTGTGGCCAAAACTGGTACTGCAATCACTTTCAAATTAATGTAGAGTGGTGTATCCCCTCCCCCTCCCTCCTGACTCAAGGTTGCCAACCTGGATGCCGAAACACTACTGACTTCGTGATTAGTAGATAGGTGGAGGGTGGTGCATCAGGCCAAAACACAACATGACATGACAAAACACAACATCAACATCAGTTGAGGACTGCAACTTCACTTTTTAAATGACAATATCCTGGCCGGACTACTGTTGTCAGTGATATAACTATTTGAAATGAACATGATTTCTTAATGTCTAGTGACATATCAGGGCCATTTTATGATTAATTGAAATACATTTCTTACATACGGTTCCTGATAAGATTCTTAAATTAAGATAAAATTACTTAATCCACTGGCAGATAGTGTTACTTGTTTTTATTTTAAAGTGCTCTTTAGAGAACATCTCCTCTCATAGCACCACTTACAACAAGTCTTGCTGATCCTAGCACTCACCAGCCGTCTTAAACTGACACGTAACTGTTAAAAACAGCACTCACTGATGCACTTATTCTTACTGTACTCTACCGTTTTTTAAATTGTCCTAAAATTGTTGAGAATTGCTTTAAAACTTAAACTGTTTACCATGTTGTAAGTCGCTTTGGCTAAAAATGCATCAGCCAAATGTAATGTAATGTAATGTAAAGTAAGTACTGTATCTTTATACTAAAAACAATGCTAACTTTGTTTTATCTTAATATAAGATTATAACACTTATATATATTATTAGATATACTAATAATATACTTAGATATATTATTTTTTGCAGTGTTGAATCTGACGGTGCTTCTCTGTTGAAGCTTTTTAGGCATAAGCTATCCGTGAATTATGGTAAAATTCAAGATCTGTGTAGGCACTAGAGTCATAACTAGGGACATTAAGTAATTAATGGTGTAGACATATTGGACACAATTTGCTGCAAAGATTGAATATTTCAATACAAGTTAAGCCTTGAATGGAGCTACACCTGTGTCACAGTTCATAGCAATAATTAGTAAATGCCCCCAAAACATTTTGTTTACTTGAAGACAATCGTTAAGCTGTTCAGATAAATCAGATGTAGTGACTTACCTTTTTCTCCCAAGACCAGATTCCAATTTCCACTGTTGTTAGAGTGTCTAAAAATGATAAAACATACAAAGTCAAGTATTTTAGTATAGGAATAAATGTAATGTAAATACATAACGTGTAGCAGTCTTAAGTGTATTAGTTCCATACTTTAGAGATTAAGAGATGGAGTTTGCCATGACACATTCTCTAATAGGAGGAGCCACCTCCTGTCTGTGTCTGTGAAAACAAAGAATGACTTACTGTGCACTGGATCCCCCCTGGCCTCTTTTGTAGCCCTCCCATACTCCCAGCAGGTCCTTATATTGGCCGTATTCTGTCAACTAAGCAGAGCTCTAATAAGGCAATGTGTGTTTGATATGTTTGGATTTATTTAAACATTACCTCAACCTCACTAGGACACAAAAACCCCCAGCAAATTGTGTGTGTGTGGGGGGGGGGGGGAGGGTGTTAGGGGGGTGCTGTGGTGAGACTGGCAACAGCGCCTGTACCACCAAGTGCCCAGTTTTGAGTAAGGATTTCCTGATCCCACCCCATCTCTCTCTCCCACTCGTTTTCTGTCAGTTTCTTCACACTCCTATCATCATAAAGGCCAAAAAGTCCAATATTTTATGTTAACTGTATATGAAGAGTTCAGATGCAAAAGCCTCTAAACACTACCTCCATCACAAATGAGATAACGATGGTGCGTGAATGCTCTCCACATGTACAGTAGTATACATTAATCAAATAATTTTGCTTCACTACTCGCTAAATACTACTCTCTTCCTGGTCTGAAGTATGAGCCAGATAAAAAAAAAAAATACAAGAAAAGTGGTCCGGTGGATTAAGAGGGTTTTGCATAATATGTATAGTGTACATATGTAAGGTAAGGGAGTTTTTCCTTGCCCCTGTTGCTCTTGGGTGCTCCTTGTTGGTGCCCCCCACCCAATCCCAATCCTCCACCACCTTTTTTATGCAGCCCTTGCCACTTAATCTACTAAACCCCTCTTCTACTGCACTCTTTACCCCCCCCCCCCCACCCCATTAATGCACAAATAGGCTGACACCAGACATAATTTCACTGCATTTCTTACTTCCACATATGCATGTGACAATAAACTTCCTTGTATCCTTGTATCCTTGTATAACAGTAAACCTCAAAGTAAGGGTCATAATTAATGTTGTGCCTTTTTTGGGATGGTTTTGTGTGTATTATAACTGATTTATTTATGAGATATATTAGGATTTAAAGAATTGTAAAACCATTTGATACCTGGAGATGCTCATTATGGTCAAAATCGGTGGCTATATTTAACTGAGCAAAAAAACTATTCTAGAATAAGAAGTTATTGGAAGGGGCACATGTTGTCCATGAATATGTTTTCAGTATGAACATAGAACAGTACTTTTATACCAGTGTGATACAAATGCAATTGTTATCATATATCATAATTAAAGTGTAATGTCTACCCCATCAGCTTGTCTAGGCATTTTTGCTTTTATGGCCAAGGGCTTCTTGTTTGTTTTTGTGTGGTGACTGTGAATATCAGATTACAAAATGTTGTTCCCCAATGATTTGGAGGCTCCCTGAAATAAATTGCATGTAACTAATATGTCCTTCAAATATGAATGTGCTGTATTCTATTTATGCCCACGATGCATACGTAGGATGTGGCAGTACTTTTGTTTTGGCAGTGATTGAACTAGTACATTTTATACCAAGATGAAGAGCACAGCGGTTTTATTACTGGTGTTCAGTGTCATACTGTATTTCATATAGGCTCTCTGCCTGGGACATGTAAAAAGAAGCAATACTGTATTCTGTATTCATCCTTGACCTTCTGTCACTATTAAAGACATGTTACTGTTGTTTATGTTGGTTCTTCAAATATGTGCAACCAGCTTCCAGCTCCATAGTTGAAACACCATGCTGTTGTCATATTTATTATGAGACTGTGTATGTTCTGTTTAGTTTGAAGGCACAACTGAATGTATCACCCAAATGTGTTTTAAATTGTTTCAGCTTAGTGATACTGGTTGTAAGCAATGGAGAGGGCAGTCAACCCACCCTTCCTCGAACCTGGGTCTCCTCCGTACTAAACAGCAACGGCAAAGACCCAGACTTGTTTGTATGGCAGTGGTATGCTCAACCGTAGTGACGGTACTTCATCACACTGCCCTCTCCATTGGGAAGTGTTCATGCACTTAAAGGAGAAATCCGGCAACTTTTTACATAGATTTCCGTTTATTGAGGTCACCGAGTACTGTTGGTACGGAAAAAACGAAAACAATCGATTTTACCTAGCTCGTTACTACAGCCAGCAGCTGACGCAGCAAGGAAGCTATAGTGCTACATTCTGAGGGCATATCCGTGAGCTCCCATGTACAGTACATGCCCACAGAGTGTAGCGCTGTAGCTGCCTGGCTACATTAGCTGCTGGCTTTAGCAACTCAAACTAGGTAAAACGATTGTTTTCATGGTTTTTTCGTACCAACAGTACTAGGTGACCTCGAGAAGCGAAGATCTATATTAAAACTCTAAAAAAAACTAAGTATTTCTCCTTTAAGCACAGTGGCGTCCCTCAATCACCCACCAGCCATACTTCTTCCAGCCCAACACGCGTCACCCATCTCTGGGATCCCTCACACAACCTTTCCTGGGGGTCCATAGAGCTTACATAGTGGGTACTCTTATAATGGGCTCACGGCATGCCATCCCACTTCTAAGTTTTTCTGTTGCTAACACCATCATAAAGTGTTGAGCTGATCCACTGATATGTCCTTTTTTGTCCTTAGGATCCTGCTTGTGGTATTAACTAAGCAAATAGATTCTGCTGCCTTATTAAAATGAGCTTTATTTAGGCTTTGTCTGTTATCTAAATATGCAGTGCTGTGCTCTGGAGGCCCATATTGAACTGTTAAATTAGCCTAAATTAGCCTATTAACTGTTGAAATTAGCCTAGAAATCTAGACGCACCCTAGCGGCAGCAAATTATATGCTGCCAGGGCTAGTCTAGCAACTCTCCGTTGGCTTGTGAGCTCGAAAAATTAAACTTCTATCAGGCCAATCAAATCGTGTATAGAGTCGTTAGGTGGGCTTAACATGATGATTGATGGCAGAGTTGCAACGGTTTGGCTTGAATTCCCTGCTACTTGAAAACAAATAAGATGGATGTTGCTGTTGGCGAACAGTGTGACACGAGTTAAGCTTTTATTAAGTTGGCAAAAGTTTGAACTAGCCAACTAGCTCCGCTGGTGGGAAACGCATGGGACTCATAGCGCTGTCCTATTGCGTGTAGAGGAAATTTGAAAGACAACCGTTTATCCCGCCCCCCGGATTGAGCACTGCCAATGGTAAGTTCCCAGACCCTACATCTTGATGTGGGCCTGGCTCGCCAGGCTACAAAATATGGGCAATATCTAAATGATTTACAGTAACTACTGTCTGAAAAAGTGATAAAAACACAATCAATAAATATTATGCAAACATAATTAGCTAAACATCATTATGAAACATAATAGAATTATTACTGAAATATAGCCTACCATACACAGGAATCATTCTGCAGAGTGGTAGGTACTGTAGGGGTCTTGTCCCGTTTTCCTGTCTGTACTTTTATTTTGTATCCATCATGTCTGCTCCTGGGGATTCAGGCAACACGGATTAGGGACAGGAGCTCCAGCAGTTTTAGAAGTTGAGCAGTTAAATATGCAAGGACTTTTATTATGAAACAGCAAAATGTATGCACTTGAGCAGAGGAAGTGTAGAATAGTGTATCCATATTCCTAGTTTGATGAAGTGAGACACAGAGAAAGAGAGCCACAATAAATTGAGCAGTAAAATGTGCAATGACTTTTATTTTGAGAGGAAGTGTAAATGAATGTAGCATTATTCCTAGTCCGATGGAGTGATACACAGAGAAAAAAAGCTTCAGATGTTCTATGATATGTCCATATTTATTTTATGCTGGTATCTAGACTATATTCTTGCATTGTTGCACTGTTGGACTTACTCATTTGCACCATCACCATGACAGTCACTCACACAGAGCACCTTACCTTACTATGCACAGAGAATCACAGGCTCAGTCCCTGCCTCAGTCATTGCACGCGCCTCTTGATTAATCACCCACTATGTGGATACTGTTTTTAGAATTGATTTAGATTAAGTGTCATTTACTATAATTTGTATTTTAGTATATTTAGTATATTGTTTATCTTCTACTGTGCTTATTGTGTGTGTTTTTTATATTATATACTTTTAATTACTTTTTTCTGCTGTTCTGAATTTCCCCTGGGGATCAATAAAGTATCTATCTATCTATCTATCTATGTAAAAGTAAAGTAACCAAGTTGAGTCGACTACCATAAAGAGTGATTTTCCAAATCAGTGAAACAATGAAAATTGTTTGTCGGTTCTAACTATATTGCAATAAACCTATTTCAACTGTGTCATTCAACCAAATGGAAAGGAAAATTCAAAAGCATATCTCCTCTTTGTCTAGTGGCTAGCCTATTTGTTCAAGACACCATTGAGCTTAACTTAACATCAGATTTTGACCATTGTGGTGTAGCCTAATTTCAACTAAAACACTGCATCCAAACTTTTGTTTATTAAAATAAAAAAATGTAAACTTTTTTCACTTTCTGTCCAGCATTTGAAGATAGCACCTGAGTCTTTGAAGGAACTGGCCCTGGGGTGTGTTTCCCAAAAGCAAAGCAACAACCTTACTAAAATGATGACCGCTGCTAACAAAGATTTTTTTTGTCATTATTCTATCATATAGAATTATATCATTATATTCATTATTCACTTTTTTCCGTCATCAACTTCCTGAACTTTGAATTGTTTTTATGGTATGTTGGTCTCAAGGGCCCACATCAACCTAGCCCATAACCACTCATTTGTGATTTCCACCCTCCCCCCTTTAAAAAATAAAAATGCAACGATATACCGTTTTAATCGCCCCTAACCCAAGTTTCATGGAATTTCATCCATGGGGAGCCATAATTAATTTATGTGTACATGTAGTGACTGTACACCCATCAGCCTGTACAACCCCAAATCAGAAAAAGTTGGGATGTTGTGTAAAATGCAAATAAAAACAGAATGTGATAATATACAAGTCTTGTAAACCCATATTTAGCAGCAAACAGGGCAGAAACAACAAATAAAATTTTATTTCATGGAAAATATATGATCATGTTGAATTGCACGCCTCAAGCATGTTTCAAAAAGAGTTGGGACAGGGAATGTTTACCACTGTGCTGCTTCACCTCTTTATTCAACAAAATTCTGTAAATGTTTAGGAACAGAGAAGACCAGTTAAGTTTTGAGAATTACATTTTGTCCCATTATGTCCCACAGTATGAGGTATTGTTAATAATGTTTTTCATTCCATGATACACCTAATTTGACAGGTCTGGACTGCAGACAGGCCATTTTAGCACACAGATTCTTCCTCTATAAAGTACGGTTTAAATATGTGCAGAATTCATTTTGGCACTATTTTCCTGAAATATTCAAGGAAAAAAAAACATTGCCTGGATGGCAATATATGTTGCTCTAAAACCTGTATACATCATTCAGAATTGATTGTGCCTTGCCAGATATGCAAGATGCCCAAGTTGTAGGCACTAATGCACCTCAACACCATCAAAGATGTTGGGTTTCGAACTGAGCACTGTTGGATATGTTGGATACTTGGATAGACCCTCTCCTCTTTAGCCCAGATGAGTCCATGATTTCCAAAAAGAAAAAACATCACACTAAATGAATTTCCACATTTCCACACATTTCTTTTTAGGATCACCTGCGCTGTCATGGCCATCAAACAAATCTAACATATGCTCAAAACTTTGTCAATGTCAACAATTGATGCCCAAAACATGGATTTAGCCAGACCCAGACCAGTACTGAGACTACAATTTGCAATATATGCTGGGGGGACTTCAGCACTGAACAGAGCAATTAGAATAATGATCAGGATGGTGTTACAGTATACTTTGGTGATTTTGCAGTCTTGTCTGCATATACAGTATATAATCACTTTATATTTGCTATCTTCAGAACACTCTTGGGATATTGCGTGGTCTTGCTTGGAAAACAAGTACAAATCTAAAACTACAGGACATGTGCAGGGCAAATGCATGCTAAGCAGAGCTTTTTCCAAATAGCCACCAGAGTGCATGGTGCTTAGTTTCAGACCAATGCTTGATCTCATTTATAAATACTCTCAAATAATTTCCTTTCGGCTTAAGTGCCCCCCCCCCCCCTCCCTCAACAAAGTATCCTCTGACTGTCCCCATTGACTTTTGGACTAATTAAACTAACACTCACAAAATATCCTTCTAAGGGAAAATCCTGCAGTGTGCCAGATTACTAGTCCAGCCTTGCCTGTATGTTGTGCACAGTATTGTCATTTGTGTCCACATCTGTGAGTTGCAATGAAAAGATAATGATCAAAATGTTCCCACTGTATTGCAATTATCCTTCATTGATTTTACACACCTGCTTTTTAAGTCTGTCCATACAACACACCTGTTTTCAAAATCCAGGCATGACTTGAAATTTCTTGTCATAGTTTGTCATGTAGTTCATCATGTCTCAGGACTGTGAATGACCATTATGAACTATATGGAGGGGGCAAGGGGACAGCAGAGATGTTTCATAATCACAAGAGTAACATCATCCAGGTCCAGATCCAGGTTTAAATATACTGCTCAAAAAACTAAGGGAACACTTACAGTTTTCCACAATTGTTAAAACACATTTTTTGAAACCTTCCACCCTTTTCTCCATTCTCAAACTACATTCACAGAATGTCTGACAGTTCTTGCAAAATAAAACACTCACCTCAAAAGTTTTACCTGTTCTCAGAGCCAAACAGTGTCAGAGTACCGATCCAGTGGATGATTGAAGTGTTCCCTTAATTTTTTTTAGCAGTATATCATTTGAGCTTTGTTGTGCCACTTAATTTTAAGCATGGTTTAACAAATCCACAATTAAAACCATAACTTTTTAATTATGTTTTTCTGCAGGGGCCCTATGTTGGGCTACATGGATTATTGTACTTCAAACAATATGCAATATCCTCATAGCTACATTTCTTGTCTAGGTTTATGAATTCGAGACTATTTTAGTTAACATGCTTGTGTTATCATATGGGAATTGATGGAATTAAAATTCCGTACTTTTTTGAATGTCAATGCACTTAGGGAATATAGACATGCTTTTAAAAATAACGGTATAGACTTTGCTACTACCTCAGCAGCAAGAAGGCAATAACATGAGCAACACCTACAGTAAATGTGTGTGTGTGTGTGTGTGTTGCTGTGTTATGCTGTGTTGGTACAGCTGGCGCAGATTCTTAAACCCTTTGATCATTCTGTAAGGCCAGCAATTTGCATACCTAAACCAGTGGAAAGGTTTCATGTTGACAAAAGCTTTTGTAATCAACAGCACCCCTGTTTATTCATACGGTGAACTAGAAAGTATCTGGTCTCAGCTGCCATTTGATCTCATTTCTTGTCACCCTGCTGAGGGCCTAACTCAGTCCCAGGCCTCCATCAAAGTTCAAAATCCCTGTGCACAGCCCTTCTTTTTCCAGGTGCTGATGATGTGCAGTAGAACTAAACCTCAAAAACGAGTATACATCGCCTACTGGAGGATATATTTTTTTGAACGAAAAAATATCCTCCAGTGTGCAATGTACAGTATACTCGTTTTTGAGGTTTCAGTCCCAGGCCTCTCCTGGACCACAGGAAAATACCTGAACTCTAACTATATTTGTCAAAGGAGAAATTATAATCTGCTCGTGTTTGATATCATTTTTAAAGTCACCATGTGAGAAATACTGTATTGTCAGTTGTAACAGTAAAGTTAATGCATATGATGTTTCTGTAACCTGGGATATTTGATATTTGATGACATACGCCCACACCCCCTGCTCTCAGATAACAGAGATACCCTGGTGATTCGGGGGTTTCCAGATGAATGCCATCTATATGTTAATATGTTAAGTTGTTTTTAGATATAAGGGGAGAACACAGATGCTTCTCACTTTTGCCTTTATTTTTTTTTCTCTTCTATTCTGCCTCTTGTCTTAGACTGGCTAGGCTCTGCCCTGCCTGCCCACTCTTCTGGAGGAGGCCTTGCTCTCTTTGTCTTTTTCTTTCTCCCTCTCTCTGTCTTTCTCTCTCTCTCTCTCCTTTATTTGGAATTTATTTCTTTATTTGATGAATTTGATGAGTTTTATCTGGTGTATTTCACATTCTAACTTGTTAAGTTTCAGTTTAAGTTTGTTATTTGGTTAACTTTGTTCTTTTGTTACTTTGTTACAGTATATTGACCTATCTGAGTTTTACTTTACACTCATTGTTAAGTGATTTTGGTCACATCTACCTTCATGGTAGCCTGGCTAACGCCAAACCTCATCTCATTAAGATGGGCTCTGGGAACTACATGTACATTTTCTCGTATTTGAAACGTGGTTTACGAATGCCCAGAGCCTTTTATTGGGCGCTACGAATGTCTATCAAATGCATCTGTACGTAGCTCATAACCGTTTCGGTGTGTCGTCATTGTCTTGCTGCCCCCCCTCCATTCTGTGATTGATTCCTTCGTTGAGGTGAAAACGAAGTCCATGGAATCCAGGCTGCCTAGCAGCGTGAATAAAATCACACGCGTAAGGCCTTTATGGTTTACTGGTAATAAATTGTCAATAAATTGTTAATTCACCCACCATTTATATATTTCTTCTCGTATGCCATGCCACTACTCTGCTATAGTTGATAAACTACTTGGTAAATGTCAAGTGTCAAGTTCTTAATTTTATGGAGTCAGATTAATCATAGTTTTTCGTAATATTACCACTGCTTCACCAGTCTGTCCTAAATGTTCAATACACGTTTAAACTTTTGATGGCCAATGCAATTCTCATCCTGAGAGCGCATTGTGCCTTCCTTTACAATTCCAACATTTGTGCTATGTGAACTCTCATTTTGTGGTTGTGATTCAACACAGAACTTGGATGAATGTATTATTTTTTTTTATCTGTTCATTTAAAATTGCATGTAATACTTGTGTGTGGTGGCAGAACAATGACACAGTGAAAACATAACAAGGGCCACATTGGAAAATGCTGCCTTTAATGGGCAAATTGGCATTGAAATTAAGGACCAGTGGCGTCGTTAGACCTGGGCATTCGAGGCTATAGCCCCGGATGTCTTGGGAATAGCCCCGGATCTCTATGCCTTAAAAGATAATAATGAAAATCGCCCTAGAGGTTTTTATGAGGTTCCAATCAAACGCCACGGCCAGCAGCCACAACTGCAACATTGTTACTAACGATGCGTTCCTCACGGAGTCGGAATAATTTGTTGCAAATGCAACATCAGTGTTCTATTCTTCTACTGATATTACCAGAGCCCGTCTACAGTTTAATAACCTACTATTGCAGCGTATAGTTAGTTGATACCCGACAAACACGGGACGTTCCCCGGACCTTATGTGGACATTCACGACGTCCCCGATTGGTCCCGAACGTCATGTTCTCTAGCGTACGTTCCGGTGACCTTATTGACGTCCGGAGCAAGTTATCCTTTGGTTATTGCGTGACGTCCGGTGCAGGACTTTCTGGGGACGTCACCGTCAGGTCCCTCGGATGACATTTGCATTTAGTCATTTCAAAGACGTCTTAAGGACCCGACAATATAACGTTATACCGGGGACATCATGGGGACGTTTGTTTATTCACACATGGAAGCAAAGTTGAGAGTGCTCTGGCAGAGAATGTCTAAGAAGGACTCTGGCTCTGGCTACAGCCTGCAGTACGGAGACATCACATCCATGCACGACTTCACTTACACGTCATAGCAACATTGAGGTCGAGGGTCAACTCCACAGCATTCGGAAGAAATGCACAATGGGTGGCCACCGATGAAAGTAAGTAACATTTTTGGCTGTGTATGTAGCTAATAAAGTTTTCAATAACTGAATGAAACTGAATGAAAAGTTGTCATAATGTCAGCTGCTAACGTATAACGTAATGTTCTGTAATTTCCCTCTGGGGATGAATAAAGTATCTATCTATCTAAGGGACTGTTCGTTATTTATAAACGGGGCCACCAGAGGAAAATAGGGGAGGGTCATGTCTTTTTATTCTTTGTTGAGGGGAGGGTCACCAAACTTTTTTTTGTCTAGGAGGGGGGGTCACCCATCTTTTGTATTAATGAAAACAGCAAAAAAACAAAGTGGCTTGTTTGATTGTTGATTTCTGTCGCCATATAACTGTCACGGTTCAGACAGACGACCAGAGGACCACAATTGCGTCACACCAGAAAGTTTATTAAACTTCAGGGAAAAGGGAAGTAGGGAGTGAGTGAAGGCTCCAGGGGTTATTCCAGGGGAATAACAGGGATACAGGGGTTCCGTCCAATGTGCTGTGACTGTCCCCCCCAGTGGCACCGATGCGTCCTATGACGCCGGTGGTGGGTGGTCCGGAAGTCCTGGGGGGGGAACACAGACACAACAGGGCGGATGAAACGAGGCAGAAGTACAGTTCAAGGGAGATCCAAATTCGTAGTAGCAAGGCAGAAGGCTGGTCAGAGTTACCGGGATCGAAGAGTAGTCAGGAGTCGTTACGGCAGAAAGCAGGTCTGGTTTTCTGGGGCAGAAGAGAATCCAAGATTCAGGCAGGTCCGGGGTCACAAAACAAGCGTGAGCCAGAAGCGCGAGCAAACAGGTTCCGGGTGTGAGCTTTGCAGACGATCTGACAAAGGAGAGCTGAAAGACAGGGCTTTAAATACTGGGAGAGGTTAGTGGGTAATGCAGCGCAGCTGGCAGAGTAATTAGAGCAGAGCAGAGCAGGGACAGGTGGAGCTAGTTAGGCTGAGTAGAGAGAGAGTGGTGAGCAGAGTGGAAGATAATGGAAACCACTTAAGGTGGTAACCCGGTGGAGTGAGAGGGCTCATGACAGAACCCCCCCCCCCAAGGGACGGCCCCAGAAGTCCCAAGAGCAACACCACGCCGGGCGGGAGGAGGGGAGCCGGAGGAGGGCTAGAACTCCTCCGAACGGTCCGAGTGAACGTCCTCATCCTCGGAGGAATCCTCATCCCCATCGTGGTCGGGAGATGGGACAGGTCCCGAGACAGGGTCAGGCACAGGACGGGAAGCTGGGCGGGCAGGACGGTTAGGGACCCCTCTGGGGCGGCCCCTACGGATTGCAGGTTGATCAGGATGCCGTTGGTGGAAGGCGGTGATGAGAGTCCGATCCACAATCCGACTAGCCGGCACCCAGGTCCTTTCCTCAGGTCCATAGCCCTCCCAGTCAATGAGGTACTGGAGACCCCTACCCCTCCGTCTGGACCGAAGCAGGCGGCGGACAGTGTAAACTAGACCACCATCGACGAGCCGTGGAGGAGGAGGAGAAGGCGCAGCAGGGACCAGCGGACTCTCATGAATGGGCTTAATCTTAGACACATGGAAAGTGGGGTGCACCCTCATGGAATTAGGCAGTTGGAGCCGGACAGCAGTTGGGCTAATCACTCTTATGATAGGGAATGGGCCAAGGAACCGAGGTGCCAGCTTTTGCGACTCCACCCTGAGTGGCAGGTTCCTCGATGACAACCACACCCTTTGACCAACATGGTAGGTGGGAGCAGGAATTCTCCGACGGTTGGCCCCGGTAGTGTAGCTGGCAACGGATCTGAGGAGTGTGGCTCGGGCTTGTGACCAGGTGCGGCGACATCGACGGGCAAAAGCAAGAGCAGATGGGCAAGTAACCTCCCCTTCCTGGCTGGCAAATAGAGGAGGCTGGTATCCATAAACACATTGGAAGGGGGACATACCGATGGCAGAGCAGGTCAGAGAATTGTGTGCGTACTCCACCCATGTCAATTGCTGCGACCAGGAGTGGGGGTTGCGTGAGGTCATGCATCGCAGTGCCTTCTCAAGCTCCTGATTTGCCCGCTCTGACTGCCCATTGGATTGGGGATGGAATCCGGAAGTCAGACTGACTGTGGCTCCCAGCAGGTGACAGAACTCCTTCCAAAAGGCGGAGGAGAATTGTGGGCCACGGTCAGAAACTACATCCTTTGGCAGTCCGTGGATCCGGAAGACGTGTTCCAGGACCACCTGGGCGGTCTCCTTGGCGGTTGGGAGCTTGGGGAGGGGAACGAAGTGTGCCATCTTGCTGAATCGGTCAACTATGGTGAGAATGACGGTCATGCCACTTGAAGGGGGCAGCCCCGTGACAAAGTCAAGGGCGATGTGAGACCAGGGACGTCTGGGCACAGGCAGGGGCTGCAGCAATCCGGCTGGGGGCTGGCAGGACGACTTGTGTTGGTTGCAGATGGGGCAGGCTTGGACGAATTCCCGTACATCCCTTCTCAGAGAGGGCCACCAGAACCTCTGGGCGAGCAGGTTGTAAGTGCGGGTGGAGCCAGGGTGACAAGCTAGGCGGGAGTCATGTCCCCACTGAATGACCTGGGACCTCAGGTTTTCGGGGACAAAAAGGCGGTCAGCTGGGCAAGCGCTGGGACCTGGCTGGTTACGGAGAGCTTCCAGCACCTGTTCCTCAACAGCCCAGGTCAGAGCTGCTACGATGCAGGGACTTGGCAGAATCGACACAGGATCCTTGGAGGGGGTGTCATCCTTCTGGAATTGACGGGAGAGGGCGTCTGGCTTGGTGTTGCGTGATCCAGGCCGGTATGACAGAGTGAAATTAAACCTGGTGAAGAACAGGGCCCAGCGGGACTGCCTGGAGTTCAACCGTTTGGCCGTGCGGATGTACTCCAAGTTCTTATGATCGGTCCAAACGAGAAATGGAATGGTGGACCCCTCCAGCCAGTGACGCCACTCCTCCAAGGCAAGCTTCACAGCCAGCAGCTCTCGGTTCCCTATGTCGTAATTGCACTCAGAGGGGGACAACCGACGTGAGAAAAAGGCACAGGGATGGAGCTTCCTATCCTCCGCAGCCCACTGAGAAATCACAGCACCAACTCCCACATCCGAGGCGTCCACCTCCACAATGAATTGCCGGTCCACATCAGGCATCTGGAGGATGGGAGCGGAGGTGAACCTTACCTTGAGGGTACTGAAGGCTTTGTCGGCTGCTGGGGTCCAGGTGAAGGGTTGCTTGGTGCTGGTTAGAGCAGTGAGAGGGGCAGCAATGGTACTGTAGTTCCGGATAAACTTTCTATAGAAGTTAGCAAACCCCAGAAACTGTTGCAGCTTCTTTCTGTTCTCCGGAACTGGCCATGAAGTGACTGCTGATATTTTGGCAGGATCCATTTGGATACTTCCCTCTGCCACTATGTACCCCAGGAAGGCCACTGTCTTGACGTGAAACTCACATTTCTCTGCCTTGGCGTAGAGGGAATTCTCCAGGAGACGATGAAGGACTTGCTGGACATGGCGGGTGTGTTCAGACAGGTTTCTGGAGTAGATTAAGATGTCATCCAGGTAAACGAAGACAAACTTGTTTAACATGTCCCGCAGCACATCATTCACTAGAGCCTGGAACACAGCAGGAGCATTGGTGAGGCCAAAAGGCATAACCAGATACTCGTAGTGGCCTGTTGGTGTATTGAATGCGGTTTTCCATTCATCTCCCTCCCGGATCCGCACTAGGTGGTAAGCGTTTCTGAGATCCAACTTGGTAAAAACAGTGGCTCCCTGGAGCAACTCAAAGGCAGAGGTGAGCAGAGGCAGAGGGTAACGGTTCTTCACTGTGATGTCGTTGAGTCCCCTGTAGTCGATGCAGGGGCGAAGAGATCCGTCCTTCTTCCCCACAAAGAAGAAGCCAGCACCAGCAGGAGATGAAGATGGACGGATTAATCCTGCGGACAGAGAGTCGTTGATGTAGTCCTCCATGGACTTTCTTTCAGGAGCAGACAACGAATAAAGACGGCCCTTTGGAGGGGCTGTTCCAGGGAGGAGGTCGATGGCACAGTCGTACGGTCGGTGAGGGGGCAGAGATGTGGCTCTTGCTTTGTTAAACACTTCTCTGAGACCATGGTAGCATTCTGGGACATTGGAGAGGTCAGGAGCGGAGTTAGTGGGTATTGGCCGAGGGGGTAGTGCGGCAGCAAGCAGGCAGGTTCGGTGGCAGTCCTCTCCCCACTCCCTGATCACCCCGGTCACCCAGTCGAGCTGAGGGTTGTGCCGGCGGAGCCATGGGTAACCCAGGATGAGGGGTTGGCCTGGAGAGGGGAGCAGGTGAAACTGGATAGTTTCTTGATGGTTTCCGGACAGACCCATCGAGACCGGGGCCGTGACATGAGTGACCGATCCGAGTAAGTGTCCGTCCAGTGCCCGGGCAGTCCAGTGCCCGGGCAGGGGTTTGCGGTCGGAGGACTGGATGGTCATTGAGCTCAACCGGACTCCCCCTATGCCCGGTGAGCTTCGGCTTTTTAAAGGGCAGGTTACCACACGATGTCCATCACCTCCACAATAGAGGCAGAGGTTTGAGGTGAAGCGGCGCTGGCGCTCTGCAGGAGTGAGAGAGGCTCGCCCAATCTCCATGGGCTCAGACTGGTCAAGCTGACTTGGGTGAGTGGCAGTAGATGACAGGAGCCCAGTCGGATCTCCCCGAATGCCGGTAGTTGGTGGACCTTGGCGCCCCCTCTCACGACTACGGGTCTGTATCCTTCTGTCGATCCGGACAGTCAGTGCGATGGCTTCATCGAGAGTGGAAGGCAGTTCATGGGAGACCAACTCGTCCTTGATATAGTCGGCCAAGCTATGGAAGAACGCGTCCACCAACGATGGTGTGTTCCAAGAACTTCGTCTTGCCAGGGTTCGGAAGTCGATGGAATGGTCTGCGACTGTACGTCTGCCTTGCCGAATACTGAACAGTTCACGAGACGCCTCTGCGGTTGGTGAATCCAGGTCAAACACCTTCAGCATCTCCTCAGCAAACAGGTCGAAGGTTGCACATGCGGGGGTTTGACGTTCGAACTCCGCTGTTCCCCAGAGTCGAGCTCGGCCCGTCAGGTGAGTGATGGCATACCCAACTTTAGCCCCTTCCGTGGCGAAGGTCCTTGGCTGCAAGGAGAACTGAAGTCGGCAGCTAGTCAGGAATGGCCGGACCTGGGTTGAATCGCCGTTGAACCGCTCGGGGTTTCCAATCTTGGGTTCCGGAGCAGCGGCTGCAATGACCGGGGCAGGTAACTCGGGGGCAGGGCTGGTGGGCAGACTGCCTGGAACTGGGCCGGTGGGCGGAGTGGCTGGGGTAAGGTTGGTGAGGAGTTGGATGATCATGGCGAGCTGTTGCTGCTGCTGGAACTGCTGCTGGAACTGCTGATGCTGTTGGTGGCCGACCTGAAGCAGGGAGGCGATGTCGCCGCTCATGCGGGCTAGCCCTCTCTCAGTGTGTTCCAGGCGTTGCATGGCGGTGGGTTGCTCAGGTTCGTCGGTTTCCATGTCGGGGGAAGTGTGCGCTGAGTCCATGATGGTCAGATCGTACTGTCACGGTTCAGACAGACGACCAGAGGACCACAATTGCGTCACACCAGAAAGTTTATTAAACTTCAGGGAAAAGGGAAGTAGGGAGTGAGTGAAGGCTCCAGGGGTTATTCCAGGGGAATAACAGGGATACAGGGGTTCCGTCCAATGTGCTGTGACTGTCCCCCCCAGTGGCACCGATGCGTCCTATGACGCCGGTGGTGGGTGGTCCGGAAGTCCTGGGGGGGGAACACAGACACAACAGGGCGGATGAAACGAGGCAGAAGTACAGTTCAAGGGAGATCCAAATTCGTAGTAGCAAGGCAGAAGGCTGGTCAGAGTTACCGGGATCGAAGAGTAGTCAGGAGTCGTTACGGCAGAAAGCAGGTCTGGTTTTCTGGGGCAGAAGAGAATCCAAGATTCAGGCAGGTCCGGGGTCACAAAACAAGCGTGAGCCAGAAGCGCGAGCAAACAGGTTCCGGGTGTGAGCTTTGCAGACGATCTGACAAAGGAGAGCTGAAAGACAGGGCTTTAAATACTGGGAGAGGTTAGTGGGTAATGCAGCGCAGCTGGCAGAGTAATTAGAGCAGAGCAGAGCAGGGACAGGTGGAGCTAGTTAGGCTGAGTAGAGAGAGAGTGGTGAGCAGAGTGGAAGATAATGGAAACCACTTAAGGTGGTAACCCGGTGGAGTGAGAGGGCTCATGACAATAACGTTCTCTTTCGTTCCATAGCTCTGTCAACATTGAACAATGAAAATAAGGGAGATTTCCCGGGTTTCTCACGCAAAATACGGAAAATGTCAACATCCATCCCCATTAACGTTGGAAGGGTTGGAGCAACAAAGTAGCCTACTTTTATCCAGCCCTAAAAAAGCTAAATTTAACTTTGGTTTACTTGTAGTTTACCGTGTAGCCTAACTTTAAACAGTGTGCATGCTTCACATGAAGCATACTTGTGCTTCATTCATCCACACATCCAGCTCCTAACGTTTTGACAAGCATTTCTACCAATTGACCTTGTTCCTGCCCATCTCTAGCTTTGCTGTCTCCATCCTTTCTGTTTTTGTTGTTTGCAAAAAAATATATAGTAGGCCCTATTTATTGGTAACCAGCAACAAGTGCAATTTGTTAATCGCTGTCATTCTCTCTCCTGCCAACAAAAATGTGTTACGTTCCAAATAGCAGTGCGTAATTCTGCTTCATAAAGTTGAACAAATACATTGGTCATATAAATAGCCAGTTTATGGTCTACAGTGTAGAGTTGGTAAATTATGGTAGGCCAACTTGGAGTGAATATACAGGGGGAATTGTCTACTCGTAGCTGAGTAGCCTGGCAGGTGCGCACGTAGACATAGCCTATGGCCGAACACTGCAAGCGCCAATGAATCCTGCTCTCACGACAACCACGTCGTTAACTTAAATAGGCCTAGGTTAACATCACTCTGAGTTCGCATTCAAGCAAGCAAAATGATGATTTGAATACATCTGTTTCACTGGAAGGGCAAGGGGTAACAACAGGACAACACAGAGACAGGCCAGAATGCAGGACTAATGTTATGAGAGTACAGTAATATGGGGTATTATACGGGAAAATATTTAAACGGCAAGACAGCGGGAAAAAGTTAAAATGATAAACCCGGAAAAAGTTGGCATGTTAGGTATTTTTTGGTCCCTGTGATTATTTGTGAAATTGTGCAAACGGCCTTTTCAAGTCATTTGAGAAGGAAGGAGTGTAGCAAGCTCCTAAATTGACGCTCGTCTGAGAAATTGAGTTTTGGATAATGTTCAGCTTCGGCAGCTTTACAATGACTGAGGAAGCCTAGAGACGAGTCCATAGCAACAAGTTCATGTGTTAAATTTGTTATTACCCAGTGTGCTTTGTTGTTGAATGGTCTCAATGTTTTATTGTTTTATTTCATGTGAATACTTACTAGAGGAGTAACTTATTTCAAGTAGCTAATGCAGTTGCAGGAAGTGTGCATTTAGTTTCCATGCTTATTGTGTTTCCACAACAATGTTAGTGAGTAAATCTACTGAAATGGCCACCGTCTTGGTGAAGTGTGATGGGCAGGTGGGGCATCGAACTACCTGAAGCATCCTCCACAAAAAATAGTTCCTCAGTAAATCATTGCTCCAAGTCTACTTTTAATAATGTGATTGTCACATTAATTATCTATAGTTTCTGTAGGCTTTCCAACTATTTTTGGTCCATTGACATCAACTTTTGGATGATGGTGGCGATTCTCGTTGAGTTTAATGTGTCATGCAATGTTGGTGCAGGGCACCTCGACGATCGCATTCCTCAATAAATTATCGCATAACCCTAGCAGCTTCAATAAGGATTGCAATCCGCGCTAAAAGACGCCTGTATGGTCGTAAAGTAGTCTGCCCCATGGTCATATTCTAGAACTAGCCTACTCAAATTATTCCACCAGTTATAAATTAAGCCTATCTTTTCATTTCAAGATGCAGAAATGGCGAGTAGTGTTGCACCTGTTAACCGTGTTGAGTTTCTGTTTAAAAAAACTATTTGAGAGGTTGAAATTAGAAGATACGTTAGCTAACCCTGGTGTCTTCCTTGGTTTAGTAGCTGGCTTCTAGTGGATTTAATAGCATCTTTTGACAGCGCAAAAACGAGAAGGCAACAGTGTTCGAAGGTAGGCTATGGCATAGGCTGCTGCATTCAGAATGAGCTATCAATATAGCCTAGTTTCTACAGTGAGTGGTTAGACAATTATCCATAACACTAACTGTCTTGAGTTGCAGTTATAAAACCCAACTACTTAAAAATATTAGATAGTTAGCAGGCCAGACAGAACACAAAAAAAAATTGTTTTGTTTACCCAACGTTGCTATGCTTCGCTGGTTTAACGTGATGAGAACGGTGCTGGGTTACTGATCTACAATTCTGACTGTGACATGATTTAACCATACCGCAAAGTCCTGTAAAATATGTAATTTTAATGTAGCCCAAAATGATAGGCTATTAAAAAAACTCAGACTTTCTGCCCTACCAAAATGTATGGTCACCGCACGCCACTGCCTTCCAGCGAAACAGATGTCTTCAAATCATCGTTTTGCTTGCTTGAATGCGAACTTAAGAGTGATGTTAACCTATTTAAGTTAACGGCGTGGTTGTCGTGAGAGCACGATTGCGCTTCCAGTGTTCGGCAATATGTCTACGTGCACACCTGCCAGGGAACGTTCGGGAACCAAAAACTAACGTTCCCGTAACCAAAAACGAAGAATTGTTAGCTGCTTAGCTATACACAAATAATTTCCCCTGTTTTATATTCACTCCAAGTTGGCCTACCATAACTTACCAACTCTACACTGTAGATCATAAACTGGCTATTTATGTGAAATAACCAAATGTATTTGTTCACTGAAGCAGAATTACGCACTGCTAGAGCGTAACGGTACCGATCTACTTGCACGACACTTCATTTTGTTTTGTCGCATAGATGTCGTGCTGCCTCCCCACGTTCAGTCGTGTGTGGGCGTTTTGTTTAAAATGTCAGTTACCAGCTCATACTCTGTTCGTTTTAACGTATCTTAAGTGTTTTTTCACAAATGGACCACAATTTTAGGCATTACAATAGTATACAACACATAGTATACAACACATTAATAGCCTAAACAAACTATGCAAGCCATTTGGAAATCTTGTTTTATTTAAACAACTCAATGCAATCTCAAATCCTCACCAGAAACACCAACAGTCAATATCATCCAAATCCTAGTTTCGTTTGTTTTATGGACTACTAGGTGGTCGTGGAAGAGATCGTTAAAACATTATTTGTCTTGTAAGCGGAACCAAAGTTTCACAGGCACCGTTGTGGTAGAACAAAGGACCTACAACCTCGTCCTTTCATTGGAGAGTCGCCTCGCGTTCAACGGATTCATTTGCATAAAGATGGGCTTCGCCCAGCTTTTTGATGCGTGACATATTTTCAAATGCAGCGCTGCCTTCCCGGAATGCTTTGCGGGCGCATTAAAGTCGCTTGACGTCACCCATAGGACTAGAGTGGAATGCGACACGACAAAATGAAGTGTCGTGCAAGTGGATCGGTACCGTAATGGCTTCTACATACCTGACGCACCCGACCGGTAGCGCGACAATGTGACGTCAAAATGACGTAAATCTTGCTGGTGCGCCAGGATTGAAGCCAGGTAGCGCGAGGTAGCCAAGGGGGCAGGCGAATTCCCGGAAGTAGAAGAATCGACGTAGGCTGGAGGGACCACCTCTCTGCTAACTCCCATAGAAGTCCATTCATTCTAGGATTTTTTTGAAATACCATAACTTCATATAACATATATCCTGTGCTGATATTGTAGCTTTTGTGTAATCAACATAAACACTACAAAGGCAAAACAGACTCCACTACCTCGTCCGTAATGTTGGTTACCCGTAAGAAGAATGGTTAGCTTGTTTGGTTGGAGGGAAGCTAGCTTTGACGTAATCTCTCTTTCGCGCCGTAGGGAGATCACCGTATTGTTTGGATAAGAAGCTCAGTCCACCTTACTGACGGTAACTCGTAAGCAAAACCTAGCATACACGACCGTATGTTAAAGGAGAATTCCGGTGTGATATTGACCTAAAGTGTATCGAAACATGATACCGAGTGTGAACGTATGTCTCATAGCCCATCTCGGCTTGTCCCCTGCACTCCAAAATCTGGCGCTAGTTAGCCGATGCTACCAACATCTTTTTCAATAGTGGTGCTTCGGCATCGGGCTAGCCATGCAAATAAATCACTGTTTTACACCCATTTACGAGGCTCAATGTATCTCCACACTTCATTGGTAGACTTCCGAGGGCCCTGACATTTAAAACGAGACATTGAGAACTTTGAAAAAACACTGGTAGTTTACTTACAAGACGATTTATACAGACAGTATCTTCACGAAGTTTAGCGTTTGCAGCCATCTTGAATTTAGTCACGATAAGTCGAGCAACGAGGGATCAGATTCCAAAAATAATTCAGTGGAAATGCATGGATTCCAACTGGAATCCATGCATTTCCACTGAATTATTTTTGGAATCTGATCCCTTATCATACCTGTTCATTCTTACTCGTTGCTCGACTTATCGTGACTAAATTCAAGATGGCTGCAAACGTTAAACTTCGTGAAGATACTGTCTGTATAAATCGTCTTGTAAGTAAACTACCAGTGCTTTTTCAAAGTTCTCAATGTCTCGTTTTAAATGTCAGGGCCCTAGGAAGTCTACCAATGAAGTGTGGAGATACATTGAGCCTCGTAAATGGGTGTAAAACAGTGATTTATTTGCATGGCTAGCCCGATGCCGAAGCACCACTACTGAAAAAGTTGTTGGTAGCATCGGCTAACTAGCGCCAGATTTTGGAGTGCAGGGGACAAGTCGAGATGGGCTATGAGACATACGTTCACACTCGGTATCATGTTTCAATACACTTTAGGTCAATATCACACCGGAATTCTCCTTTAAGGTAAAGCATTACACAGAGGCAACCTAATTTAAAAAAAAAAACAAAAAAAACGGCAGTAATCATTTCAGAGGTTTTCAATGGATTGACCGTAGGTCGGAAAAGTGGAAAGAAAATAGCTTCAAGGCTATAACTTTTTTGTTTTGTTTTAGCATGACTGTTTTTGAAGATGATCATGTATGGTAGCTTCAACATTAACACGACTTGGTGAGGATGATATTAATAATAATACATAAATAAATGTTTAACTTTGATGACTTTGAAGGCGAAGGAAATGTGAGAAGAATTTCTGTGTGTCTATCATATGAGTTACAAGATTCAGTTCTATGGCTATCGTCACGAAGTTAAGTGTGAGGCTGCGCAGTACTGGGGGGACCAACTGAAAAATCGTTCTATTTGACTCAGTGCCCTCTCATTGAAAACGACGGAGTCTGTTCGTCCATTTCTTTTACTGTCTATGGAGGTAGCGCACCACTCATTTTTTTTTAGACAAGCGCGACAAGGCAGAAACAGGAAGATGGACTAGTTCGAGGTCAAGCGAGAGTTGCAGTGTTTTGTTACAGTCGTGAATTTTTAATAGTTTGCTGGATAAGTTAACAAAGTTACCAGTGAGAGTTGCAACACATGGAATTTAGAGGAAAGAATAGAAACGATTTATTTTTAAACACAGGATATCTATTAAGGCCTGAACAAACTCTCTTTCAACTTCAGGAAATTACACAAACTCAGCCAGCTGCTAGCTAGCTAGCCAGCTAACTAAACTGTTTCAATTATTAAAATTTCCCTCGGGTTGACTAAAGTATCTATCTATATATCCATCTATCTATCTATCTATCTACCTGTGCACACACCTTGGAAACTAGATGATAATGATGATGGTAGTTGTGAATAGTAGCAACCAAAGTCTGAAGTACCATCACAGAGGCTAGCTAGGTAGCTACTAGTGTTTCCAGAGAATGTCTAATAAGGGGAGAACCATAGACATAATATACATAGACGCCGCATCGACCGCTACTCCTTACTAGCGCTGACGAGATTTGGAGCCGCCATCTTGGACCGGTCATCCACTCCACTCAGTGTAATCTGTTTGGCCGGTGAGATGAGCTGTCAGCGCACTTAATTAATCATATCTCACTGAATACCGAACAGATTCTCCCGCGTTTTTTTTTGCTGCAAAGGTCATACATGTAGCTATGATACAGGACACATGATTTAGCGTATTTTAATATTCATAGTGGGTTTAACAGTAATAGAATATTCTGATATATGATAAAGTGACCTGACGTCCGATATCAAAACTGGGAACATAATCCATATTTGACAGCATAGACAAAACTAGTTTGATACAAGTTCAATGAGTTAAATATAGTTCACAGTTGACAGAAAAGTTCCATCAACAGCATTATTCACAGTCCACAGAAAGGTTCCATAAACATTTAAGTGAGATCAGTGCCATTCAGACATCTGAGGGGTATTCCAAGTAGGCCTATGTGGTTTAGTGACAAACTTGGGTAAATTGACTCAGAATAAGTTGTAAACCTCCCAGTAGAAAAGCTGTATGATACAGGAAACATGGTTGTGTGTATATTCATAGTGGGCTTAACAGTAATAGAATATTCTGATATATGATATATTATAAAGTGATGACATCCAATATAAAAACTGCGATCATAACTAATCCACGTTTGACAGCATAGACAAAAACTGTAACCGGAGGGTTGCCGGTTCGAACCCCGACCAGTAGCCACGGCTGAAGTGCCCTCGAGCAAGGCACCTAACCCCTCACTGCTCCCCTCACTGCCGCTGTTGTTGCAGGCAGCTCACTGCACCGGGATTAGTATGTGTTCACTGTGTGCTGAGTGTGTTTCACTAATTCACGGATTGGGATAAATGGCAGAGACTAAATTTCCCTCACAGTTCAAAAGAGTGCTTATACTTAAATGGATTAATCCAACACAACTCCTTATTCAATTTTCAGATACCTACCTATAAGTTTTAATGAGTTAAATTTATAGAAAAAAATCCATTAACATTTTCAGTTCAGTGCCATCAAAAATAAAGTGATGAACAGACATTGGTGTGGCATAAAGGAAATGGAGTAACTGGGTTCAATATCAACAGCATTTGTTAGACAAGTTCCATAAATATTGTAAAGTGCAAGTTTGTAGGTTTGTTTCTGATCCTTAAAAATCAGACATTGGTTTGGCATAGTAAGTGTAACAGTTCATCAATTTAAGACAAAAAGGTGACTTGTCACTTGTACAGTGTCAATGGGTTCATCAACAGCATCTGTTATTTACAGTTCACAGAAAGGTTCCAGTGAGACAGAGTTACCGTCATGCAGTTGGTTCTATGATTTCGACAACTGGTGCATGTCATTTTGTATGTTCCCACCTTGCTAAAATTGCTTGGGTACACTTTGGCTGAGAACAAAAGTGCTTCAGACAGCAGGTGGGCAAATAAGATGGCATAGTAAACTGGGTAAACTCCATAAAAGAGGACTGAGTCAACCAGACGATGGGAAAATGGGACACAGAGTGGCGAATGCAGGTGATGAAGGTGGAGCTCATAAATCAAACATTCAGTCACAGTGTAGCAGATGCCCTGCAGTACTGCAATGAAGAGCTGCACCTTCCTCAGTTCCAGGGGTGTGAGGAGACCGTTCAGTTCATTCACAGTCTTCTTGAACAAGGCAGTTGTTCTGGAGAGATACAAAATAATAAATAAATGAATGAAAAGGAATTTGAGAGGCATCTTATTCTTGTTAGGGTAAATGGCATGTGAATAATACAGTGTTGGGCAAGCTACTTCGAAATTTTAGTGAGCTAAACTATCAGTTACTCTGCCATGAATAAAACACTACACAAAACTACCACCCAGTCAAATGTATTAGTAGCCTAACACAAACACAGCAGTAGGCTAGTTCACTACATAGGAAGCTACTTTAAATTGTGCTAATTTCACATGACAAGAAAAGTGTAGCTTGTCTGGCTAAGCTACTTGATAAATAAAGAAGTTGAGCTATTGAAAAGTTACTTTATTCAGGAAATAGTGAGGCTACCACCAACACACTTAGGCTACAAGTAGCAGCTAGCGATTGCCCAATAGGCTAGTCTGTGCCACTTGTGTAAAATTCGCCGGCCAAATCTAGTATGATTTATTTCTACAATAGCCTTCTTGTGTCAGTTGTAATCTAAGTCAGTGTTATGGAATATGACTTATCAAGTCTCAGTTCATAGCCGGGTGAACACCGAGTAAACATAGCCTAGCTAGATGGCTACGATTTTCATACAGTAATATCAAAGATTGCTCCTTCTCAGCTCTCTGGTAATATTCTATTCACAAAATACAACCAATAGTACGGTTATGTTAAATCTTACTTGTGAAAAGTAAATCCCCCGAGTATGGTCCGCCGATTTGAGAAGGAACATGCTGCACAGTGCTGTCATCTTGTGTCTTCTGCTGCAACGCAACGAGGAGTATGACCGGTCCAAGATGGCGGCCGCATTTCTTGTTTCCAGCAGCCAATGCGGCGTCTATGTATATTATGTCTATGGGGAGAACCTTCACTCTCGGAACGCTTCCGGTGTGGTACTGCATCTAGGGGCGCTCGCGGGCGAGTCCAGAATGAATGGAGGTCTATGGAACTGTACCCCTCAAAATCCACTTTTCTCGGGATATAATTTTTTTTCAAGTAATTTGAATATTGTATTCGAAAGGGGAGGCAAAGACAATACACTTGGTTGAGTATTATATTTTTTAAAGTCACTTAATTGTTCTAAAAAGCCTTTCAAACGTGTCAATGACGTCATTCGTAGCATGATCATAGCATAGCATCAA
The DNA here is from genome assembly GCF_018492685.1 of Alosa sapidissima. Lineage (NCBI taxonomy): Eukaryota > Metazoa > Chordata > Actinopteri > Clupeiformes > Clupeidae > Alosa > Alosa sapidissima. Next base: position 18,226,611 of record NC_055969.1, read on the forward strand.
TGCTAGCGTGTTATTTGCTTGCTCACTTGTTGCTGGTTACCAATAAATAGGCTACTATATATTTTTTGCAAACAACAAAAACAGAAAACAGCAAAGCTAGAGATGGGCAGGAACAGGTCAATTGGTAGAAATGCTTGTCAAAACGTTAGGAGCTGGATGTGTGGATGAATGAAGCACAAGTATGCTTTACTATGTTAAGCAAGCACACTGTTTAAAGTTAGGCTACACGGTAAACTAAAAGTAAACCAAAGGTAAATTTTTAGGGCTGTATAAAGTTGACCAAATGAATGTAGGCTATAAAGTAGGCTGCTTTTGCTCCAACCCTTCCAACGTTAACGGGGACGAATGACATTTTCCTGTATGAGAAACCCGGGAAATCTCCCTTGGGCTAGTTTCAATGTTCAATGTTGACAGCTATGGAACGAAAGAGAACGTTATATGGCGACAGAAATCAACAATCAAACAAGCCACTTTGATTTTTTGCTGTTTTCATGAATACAAAATTTGGGTGACCCCCCTCCTAGACAAAAAAAAATGTTGGGTGACCCTCCCCTCAACAAAGAATAAAAAGACATGACCCTCCCCTATTTTCCTCCGGTGGCCCCTTCAATAAATAACGAACAGTCCCTAGGCTATTTTTAGTCTGTCCCTGTTTGATCACAGGTCCAAGAAAACGCCTAGAGTGGATATAACGTCCATGCATTCTAGTTAGGCTATATTTCATGTACTTTATTTCATGTTGAGTTTTGCTTCCCAGCATGCATTGCGATTCATTTACGTATTTTTGGCTATTAGTTTTTTTATTTTGAATCAATATGGTTTGAACAATTTAGCTTAGGCTAGCCTAAGCCTATTCTGCTGATGTTTTGAACATACGGGATATGCCCATTAAAACGTTGTAGTAGTTTATCAAGAAAAAGACACCGTAGATGTGAAAGCAGCACATCCTAGCCTGGTATAAAGGTCCATGTCTACTCAGCATAAGTAATGCACGAGGAGGACGTGATTTCATACATGACTGGATGACGTGAAAACATCAGGTAAGTGTAATTGATTGAATAATTGTCATACATCATAATTGCATGTTCATGTTCTGTCAACCTCTCTCCTAGCAGTGGTGAAACCTATAGACTGAAATACCGCTACATCACGAATCATGTTTTTTTTGTTTTTTTTTTCGATCGCGGAAATATAAATGTCGCGCGCATAATGTCGCGTGACCATTACAGGACATCCCCTCAAAGTCTCGGGGACGTCTTTTAGACCTCCCGAACAGAGGTCCGCGGGACGTCAAGAGAACCCTACACAACCCCTGATAATACTTCCATCAGCTCAGGATAGTGAAAAAAGCAGCCAGCTCTGGTTTTGAATTAATGGTCTTACTAGCTACTAGTAGCCAGCCTCTGTACCTCGCTAGCTTTAAGACACTTCATTTGGATACCGGAGAAGAGATAAACTTACTTACCCTACCTGCTCTGTAGGAATGGATCACATTCTTCACAATTCTTCGCATTCGTTTTCCATGAACTTGTTCCATTAAGTCTACTAGTACAGTAGTCAACAGCCTTTTTTAACACTGCTAGCTACCATAGGGTATAAACCGAGTGGAAGCGCCAGGCTAGCCACAGATAGGCAGTCCTAGGTATCTGAAAATTGAATAAGGAGTTGTGTTGGATTAATCCATTTAAGTATAAGCACTCTTTTGAACTGTGAGGGAAATTTAGTCTCTGCCATTTATCCCAATCCGTGAATTAGTGAAACACACTCAGCACACAGTGAACACACACTAATCCCGGTGCAGTGAGCTGCCTGCAACAACAGCGGCAGTGAGGGGAGCAGTGAGGGGTTAGGTGCCTTGCTCGAGGGCACTTCAGCCGTGGCTACTGGTCGGGGTTCGAACCGGCAACCCTCCGGTTACAAGTCTGAAGCGCTAACCTGTAGGCCACGGCTGCCCCAGTTTGTGATTAGAGTGGCACCTGAAAATGATACATTCATTCATCACGTCACGGGTATAAAAAATTGTTTGGGTGTGTAAATGTAAAATGTAAATTTAGCTAAGAAATTTATTAGGTAGCCATATGAAATTTTAACAGATTGAAGAGCAGATCATGTACTCCCTATTTGTGCAAAAAAAAAAAAAAAAAAATTAAATTGCCGATACTGTTCTTAGCCTTTGTGAGGTCTCTGTTAAATGATGCTTTTTTTCTCTTAATGCCCCATAAATACCATATGCTCAGTAGGCCTACTGTAGGTGAGGGAAAATTAGCTTTATTTGTTATTCAAATATGATAATGAGGACCCCAACAATTGGGAAAAAAGCATCTTTGCACTCCTAGTGAAAAAATTGGATCTTTTGCACTCCTAGTGATGCCCCTGTATCCGCACCGGGCGGATATATATATCCTACTATATCTTTAACAGCCCAATTTACAAAATTTCCCGGGGGAGAAATCCCCGGACCCCCGCAAAAAAAAAAAAAAGGAAATTGCTGGGCCAAAACCCCGGACCTTTTGCTCTAGTGATGCCCCTGGTGTGAAGCACTGGGCATAACTTAATTCCGCGGCTATGTGGACCACTAGGCTAATTGTTGAGGAGGCCCATAGTTTGAGAAAAGCTGCAGATCATAGACAGTCCTTTTCACACAGCGATCACGCTAAATTTGCGGGAAGAGGAGACGTCTTTTTGCCGCAACGTATGTCTGAAAACGAGGTGAAAATTTGCCGGCCTGCTGATCTGCTCACATGATGCAGCATTTTGGGGAGCCAGGAGGCAGGATCAGCTAGCAAATTAAAATGTGACGTGCAACAGGGGGCGTGTAGAGTTATAGTCGTCGGCCTTACCTAACGTTCATGGGCTTCGGAAAAACCTTTTTCCCAGTGAAAACATCATCATTCCGCGTCATTCACGTCACGTAATGTGTGAGTCAGAGGTCGGAAACTGGGGCTAGATTTTGCTAACAGAGTTGCCCAGTTAGGGGCTCGTCATCACTTTTGTCGTCACGTTGTAGTTCGTTTGTAGTCCATGTGGCCTTTCATGTCCAACAGTTTTAATGTGAACTTGGGAATTTGCCGTTTTTGTCACTTGAAAGCTGCATATCTTTCTTTCACAACCGTCTTACGCTACATTTTAAGCAAATAGAGTTGTTTGTTTAGGATTAGTGAGTGTATGTTTTAACCTTTGTTGTGGCATCCGTGTTTGTCAAACATTCCGACGGCAAAGCACATGAACACTTGCTGTGGGAAAATCAAAGTAGCCACGGGGACGGTCCGAAGTGCCCTGAATGCACCATTATTATGTGTGGGCCTTCAAATGCAGCAGGTGTGTGATTTCCAAAACCATGGCGGGAGAACCGACTGCACTTTGGTTAGCTTGCATTTTGCTTTGCTGTTGCTTAGAATGTTAGATTATTGCGATAGATGACTTCAGACAATAAAAAGTAATTTGGGAGGGAAATTGAAGAGAAGAGTTGCCCCCTGCGTTGGCCATGATTCCCCTTTGAAAATCAGAGGTTCACAGGCTACTGTGGCCTTGGTCAGTGACGCCGCCAGCCGCAATCCTGTACGCACTGTGCGTACAATTTATTCATGAAATCATTCAATATTACAACAATAAAAATAGCTTGTATACTGTCTTAATTGAAGCATGCTTCGCGCACAAATGATAGCCTAGGGCAAAGAGAATGGACATCTCAATATAAGGATACATTAGAAGATGATGATTGGTGTAAACTTTGTCACACGACGTGATAAGCAGTTCTGGCGCTTAAAAACGCAACGTTCCATTCAGTCATAAATCATTCAAGCGTAGGCCGAGTGCTCGTCATGAAAAGAAAACAGCAGCTTAATATTTTTCAGGTGTTTAACAGTAGGCCTAGGTGCACTGTTAGCAGTTATGCCGAAGGCAGTGAGATTATTAGGCATTGCATCCTAGCTGTCACTCTGTTTGGAACATCGCAGTTCGCAGAAAGCATAATGCTCTGAGAACAGTAGCCAAGGGCCTTTCTGCAGAAACAACAAGTGCCTTGATGCGCGCACCCCCGCTTTCACTTTGACTCCCTGCATTTCTACATTGTGACAAAAACTCAGACAGGGAATATTGGTTTACTAAATTAGCATAATGCGGTAACAATTATCATTTCAATTCTACCTCAAATCTGCTCACTGCAGACATTATAATACAGACCCAAGCAGCAGCACAGCCTTGAAAGACGCACACTTTGAATTTGATCAGAGCGGCTCTGGTTCTTCACTGATGATAACTTGATGTGATTGGCTGGATGACTGTTCAATCAAATCAACAGAGCTATTTGTGTCTCTTTGTGTGTGCGTTATGGTAGATATGGTTCCAACTCTTTACGGAAGCATTTATTTCCATATTTTATTTTCGTTTTAAAGCTGCAGTAGGCAAGTCTGACAGATTGAGGGGACTTAGCCAAAATTTTGAATGTTTACAACACTCATGCCCCTCCCCCACTACCACAAGCACCCTCTCATCGAGTTTGTGCTCGTCAGTGCGCACCAGACTGTGATTGACAGTCAGATCTCACACAGCCCTGCTCTGATTGGACCAGAAGAACCGGGAGCTGTAGATTTTTGCAAAACAAATAATAGACTCTAGGTGGAGGTAGAAGTGTGTTTTTTTTTTTAAACTGGCTGATTTATGTTGTTCTGTCGGAGCATAGTGTCGGTTTCAGTGAATATGATCAAAAAAATCTTGCCAACTGCAGCTTTAATCTGACAATCTTGTTCCAGCAAAAGTGTGTACGTTATAATACCCACATCCCCCACGCTTGCTACGGCCCTGACTGACACATCTGTTAGGTTTACGAAAGGGATAACGAAATAAGATCAGATAACGAAAATATGACTAGGCCTATACTGTTCTGAGCAGGTGTTGTCGGTGAACAGGCTGTAACTATTGGCTAAGTTAAGACACTCATAATTATCTGGGAAACATTTGGCCCTTTATTTGTCTTGTAAATCCCCCGCCCGAGTTGGAAAGTGTAAATTACACAGTTTCTTGCTGCATTTCACGCAGGCATGCCCCCTTTACCTTGAGGGTACCCCGAGGTGGCCGTACAACCTTACGACAAACATGGCTGCGCCCATAGTTGAGATGAGATGACATTTTCTTTGCATTTGTACCGTGTTGGTCATTTTAATGTCGATGAAATGCTCTTACACACTAGATTACATTGCTGCTTCAATCCGGTCACCAATTCATGCATTGCACGGTCTTGCTGTGCGTGCAATACAATGAAACAATTTGTTTTCCAGCCGGTTAGCTAGAGGCTACATGTACTGTAGCACAATAATTGTGAGCGACGTGTTTTTGTTTAAAATATTTATTTCTTTATGAGATTTTCCTTTTTCTCAAAATAAATTTGCTTCCCTTCAAGGTTGGATTTTTCTTATTTTTTTTCATTGTGAGATTACAATAATCAACATTATTTTTTATACCGGTTTTTAGTCATCTTTAGCTTTTTCCCATTACTACTTGCGTTTATTTCAAGTTCATTGGTGAATAAAAGCAATATTAAAAATGCATTTGAGTATAGAAAATATTAAATCAATGCATGTTGGCAAACTGTGCAGACATAGGCTACTGTATTTAATACTCCTGATTCCTGATATCACTGGTGGACGCGCTGATCACATCTGGCCCTCTGACAGCAACAAGAAAATGTTCTTCAAAGTTGCCCATCCCTTATCCCCTATATATATATATATATATATATATATATATATATATATATATATATATATATAAACAATAAATAAGAATATTCAGATTTTCAATATTTATTAGACAGTGTACATAGCTACAGAATGATCACAGTAATTAGGATATTAATCTAGATGAAAGTGAGTTGGTTTATTCTGCAGCCTCTTTGCCCTAAGGGAAAAAAACAGACATAACATGAATTTCATTACATACAAAGACAGGAAATAACCCAAAGCTTCCCAAATAATAATAATAAAAACATAACAGGACATAAAAAAAATATATAACAGGAAATCTTTTACCTTTCCAGAGTCGCGGCTCTTGGCCCTCAGCTTGTTCACCTGGGACTCAGCAATGTCAGCACGCTCCTCAGCCTCCTCAAGCTCATGCTGCACCTTCCTGAACTTGGACAGGTAGCCGTTGGCTTGTTCCTCCTGTATTTAGTAAATGTGTTCATTAAATTAAATAATTCATCATGCAATAAAAAGCCCAAGTGAGATTATCAAAGAGATTTAAACAACTAAAAAAAAATACTACTCACAGCTTCCTCAGCCTGCCTTTTGTAGGCCTTGACCTTCAGCTGCAGCTTGTCAACCAGATCCTGAAGTCTGGTAACATTCTTCTTGTCCTCTTCAGTCTAGAGTGAAACGTGTATTAAGCCTTGTTGCTTTGTTTGAGTTTGATATTGATTAACAAAGTGAAGAGAGAGGATCAGGTACCTGATAGGTGAGCTCCTTCACCCGCCTCTCGTATTTGCGGACTCCCTTGACGGCATCAACACCACGTCTCTGTTCAGCCTCCACTTCGGCTTCCAGCTCACGAACCTTAATATTGAGAATAAGTACATGTATGACATTATTCTCTGTTGCTGTATGTTTTTGGCACATGTTTTAACCTCCATATTTTGCTGCTTACCCTGGACTCCAGTTTCTGGAGTTGTTTCTTGCCACCCTTCATGGCCAGATTCTCAGCCTCATCCAGGCGGTGCTGCAGATCCTTCACAGTGACCTCCAGGTTCTTCTTCATCCTCTCCAGATGAGAACTGGTGTCCTGCTCTTTCTTCAGCTCCTCTGCCATCATGGCAGCCTAGATTATGACATGGTGTTTCATCAATCATCATCAAATAAAATAAACCTTTAATATGTATTTTAATATATAATTTAGATTAACATTGGAAAACTCAATTTTACATCAGTGATGGCTTTCTTGGCCTTATCTTCAGCATTTTTAGCCTCTTGGACAATGTCGTCAACTTCACCTTGGACCTGAACCAAGTCAGCCTCGAGCTTCTTCTTGGTATTAATCAGACTTGTGTTCTAAAATTAAACAGACCCTGTCAATTATAAACTGAAAGGTGTACATGTTGAATTGATCTACCTGTTTTCAACACTCTTCTCTATACCTGAGAGTGCAGGAGGCCAACACGCTCACTGGCATCAACCAGCTCTTGCTCAGCCACTTTGCGACCTCTCTCTGTCTGCTCCAGAGCGGCTCTCAGCTCCTCAATCTCAGCCACCATCAGGGTGTTCCTGCGCTCCACCATGGCAACCTGCTCTTTCATGTCGTCTTGTCCTCTTACAGCGTCATCAAGGTGCAGTTGGGCATCCTGTCCGAAAAATGTGAAATGACAAAATATATAGTGCTACTATTTACTGCTAAGATTTGTTTTACTACTTTTAGATAATATTACACTAGACTACACCAAAGTGTTGTTTTATTGACATGATCAAACAAATCATTAGATGCATAGTAAAATCGACATGACTAACCTTGAGTTGACCCTGCACATTTCTCAGTTGTTTCTGAGACTCAGCAGCCTGGCGGTTCGCATGGCTCAGCTGAACCTCCATCTCATTGAGGTCTCCCTCCATCTTCTTCTTGATTCTCAGGGCATCATTCCTGCTCCTGACCTCAGAGTCCAGAGTGCTCTGCATGGAGTCAATCACCCTCTGGCTGTTCCTCTTGATCTGCTCCATCTCTTCATCCTTTTCTGCAAGCTTCCTATCAACCTCACCCTTGATCTGGTTGAGCTCAAGCTGGACACGAAGAATCTTGGACTCCTCATGCTCAAGAGTTCCCTAAACAACAAATTACGAATTTTAAAATATATAAACAGCATAATTTCCATTTCTCACTGCGTAGGAAAGCCTGTCTGAATTTCTACCTCAGCCTCTTCCAGGGCTGTTTGGATCTCAGACTTCTCAGTTTCTACAGTCTTCTTGGCCTTCTCCAGCTCATGGATGCTCTTTCCAGTCTCACCAAGCTGCTCAGTCAGGTCAGAAATCTCCTCTGCAAATATGCAGTTATATCACAGTAAACATATTATCTAGAAGTTTACTGCAATCTATTTACTGCACTTGTCCTTTAGATAATTTAAGCTTGTTTTATATATGCCTTTGATTATGAGTTTTATTTTTGTTGTTTGACTAAATTCAGGACTGTACACACAGTACACTACTTTTTTGTAATATATTTTGTAATATTTTTGCCATGTCAAACAAGGAAATCTGTTTAAAAAATATTTTTTCAGTGGGATATGTATTGGGTTATTTTGACTCACGCTGCAAGTTCTTGTTCTCCCTCTTCAGGGTCTCCAGGTGGTCAAGAGACTCCTCATAGGAGTTCTTCATCTTGAACAGCTCAGTGCTGAGAGAACGAGCCTCTTTCTGGGCACCTTCCAACTCTGCCTGACCTTCCTCGTATTTCTGCTTCCATTCTGCCAGGACCTTTTAGAAACAGTTTTTGTTGTGAGGCTTATACTTATTCACCTACACTCCACATCTGAATGATGTTTTGGAGGTTACCTTGTCAAAGTTTCTTTGCTTCTTGTCAAGGTTGGCAGCTAGAGCATTGGCTCTCTCCACATCAATCATGAGGTCCTCAACCTCACCCTGGAGTCTCTGCTTGGTTTTATCTAAAGAGGCACATTTTGAGTTGACAGCCTCGATTTGCTCCTCAGCCTCCTGGAGACGCTGGGCAAGCTTTTTTCTGAAGAAAAAAGCACCATATTTAAGTCAGAAAACATGATGATTTTTACACCAAGAAAATAGGTTTTAGTGGACAAAATCCGTATCCAAAATCATGTTTTTGCATCTTTAGCACATACTTGGACTCTTCAAGCTCCTCAGTGCGCTGAATGGCATCAGTTTCGTACTTGGTCCTCCACTGAGCAACCTCGCTGTTGGCCTTGGACATGCCACGTTGAAGCTCAGCCTTTGCTTCCTGCTCCTCCTCAAACTGCTCCCTTAGAAGGTCGCAGTCGTGGCGAGCAGACTGAACAGCATGAGCTAGGGCATTCTTGGCCTGTTTGTTAACAAGTAAGGGTGTTTATGAAAGCATTTACCAAAATGTGATTTCTGTAATCCATTTTTTCCATTTCATGCATACTGTAGGTATCGGTACCTTGACTTCCTCTTCATTCAGTCTCTTCAGCTCCTCAACTTGCTGAGTGAAGGCCTGCTTACTTCTGGTCAGTTGAGACACAAGAGCATCTTTCTCCTCAACCTGGCGGCCAAGCTCACCATTTTCAGTCTGAAGTCTTGCTCTCTGAGCACTGAGGTCATTGACCTGTCGGGCAGCCTCATCACTCTTGGCCTTGGTTTCACTGAGTTGGTCCTCAAGGGTGCGGCACATCTTCTCCAGATTTGTCTGTTCATGATAATGTCCGTTAGTAGCAAAAAGTTAATGAAATTATTGTAAGTTGATTTTTGTTGACAAGATAGCATGACGGTAAACATTTCACCAACCTTAGATTTAGCAACAACCTCCATATTGCTGGAGAGATCATCAATCTCCATCTTGTATTCACTCTTCTCTTTCTCAAGCTTCTGCTTGACACGTTGGAGGTTGTCAATCTGCTCTCCCAGCTCAGCCACACTGTCTGCCTGCTTCTTGCGGAGAGCTGCAGCAGTAGCTTCATGCTGCAGGGTGGACTCCTCAAGGTCACGACGCAGCTTCTGGAACTCAGCCTCACGCTTCTTGTTCATCTCAATTTGAGCAGCAGTGGCACCACCAGCCTCCTCAAGCCTTTCACTGATCTCCTCAAGTTCCCTGGAGAGATCAGCTCTCTGCTTCTCAACCTTGGCACGAGCTGCACGCTCAGCCTCAATCTCTTCCTCCAGTTCCTCAATGCGAGCCTATTGATTGTGAGAAAACATGTATCAACACTTAACTTAAAGAAAATCAAAACAGTTTTTTAAAAATGGCCACAAAAAAAAACCTGAAGCTCCTTGATCTTCTTCTGAAGCTGAGCACCCAGCGATTGTTCATCTTCAATCTTACTAAGAAGTTGGCTTATTTCAAAGTCCTTCCTGATAAACAAGTGGAAGAACAAGTTAACCCTCAAATTGCCTGCATGCATGGATATTAATTTTAATATTAAAGCAATGTTTTGTAACAGATATTAGATATTGGCCTTACTTCTTTATCTTCTCCTCAGATTGCTGCTTGTCATTCTCCAGATCCATGATGCTCTCCTGGGCCAGCTTCAAGTCACCCTCAAGCTTTCTCTTGGCTCTCTCAAGGTCCATACGGAGCTTCTTTTCTTGCTCCAGGGAACCCTCAAGCTTCAAAATGTGAGGTGTGTAAGTGGGAAATAGTCTCAATTGCATAATTTGTTTATTCATACACAATATATTCAGAACTTACATCATCCACTTGCTGTTCAAGCTTAGTCTTGGACTTGGTCAGAGTGTTGACTTTGTCTTCCTCTGCCTGAAGATCATCAAGAGTCTGCTGGTGGGCCTCTTGGAGGGCTTTCTTCTCCTTTGTCAACTTAGCAATTGATTCATCTTGAGAAGCCATCTCTTCAGTCAGGTTTTTAACCTGAGCATACAAGGTTTCATATTAGTGTCCAGTGAAATTCCAAAGAATTACTGACTATATGCAAAGTCCATATACTGGTCATCCATCTTGGCAATTTCAGGCTAACAACTTCAGGTTCCTATCTAAATGATTGAGGAGAGATATGTAATTCCTCATAAGAAGATCATACAGACATTAAAAGTACATCATGTGAATACATATTCACATCTGACATAAACAATCATAATATTCATAAATATTGTCCAAAATCTATTGTTATGTTATGGTGACAGAAATAAACAGTGGGTGAAACGTCAGTCATGCCCAACATTTTAAAATAATGTGATTATATTGCAATGCAGGACTTCCAGTTAACAAATACACCATGTTTGGTGTTACGGATTCCCACTTATAGATTCCAATTCATTTTCCTGCTAGTGATCTGTATTATTCCTCATTCATCAAGTTTCTGCTCTATGCTGCTTATTTTGTCCAGTGTTGCCGTTTTCCAACCCTACCAAATACCACAAGTATGCCTTCAGAAATGCATACCTTGTTCTCAGTGGCATGTTTCTCCTTCTCTACTTTGGCTAAGGTCAGCTCCAGATCATCAATGTCCTTCTTGAGCTCAGAGCACTCATCCTCCAGTTTCCTCTTCTTGGCAGTCAGCTCAGCATTGATTTCCTCTTCATCCTCCAGTCTCTCGGTTGTCTCTTTGAGCTTGGCCTCAAGCTGGATCTTACTTTTGATAAGACCCTCACACCTTTCCTCTGCATCATTGAGACCCTCAGATCCCTATTGTAAATATAAAATGGAAGCATGACATCTGGTTTGTATTGAATACACAAAGTTGAGACTGGGTAGTGGTATGAATATTGGAATTGTATACTATACACTTACCGATGCCACTTGCAGCGCCAGGTCATTCCTCTCTTGCACCAGAGCCACCATCTTCTCCTCCAGCTCCTTCTTCCTGGCCTCTGTCTTTGCATGGTCCACTTTGAGTTTCTCGTAGTTCTCCTTCAGATTGGCCAGCTCCTTCTCAGTTTCAGCACTCTTCAGCAGAGGCTTGATCTTGTAGTAAACCTTCATCCATGGCCAAGTCTTGACATTCATGAATGAGCGGATATTGTACTGGATGGTGTAGATAGCCTCTCTAAACAAGAACACTTGTTTGTGAGATAATTGTCCTTGAAAAGAAATACTGATACAATTGAATGCTTATAAAAAATGAAAACAATGACCTCCTCTCCATCATCTTCACAAACTCCCTCCTCATCAGGTATGCACGACAGAGAGCTTGAGTCATTGTGACCAAGGTAGCAAGTTTTTCGTCTCTCATCTCCTCAAGGGTACCCAACAGACCAGCTTTGAAGAACACCTGAGAGAGGTGGGATATTATATGTATAAATTGGACACAGTAAAAAAAGTTGTGATCCTAATTGTTCGACAAGCAGATTTAGATTGAAACCTCTCTACCTTAGTGTGACCAAACTTGTACTGGGTGTGATCAACATCAATGGATCCCAAGAGCTTCTCAGCAGCCTTCTTGTTATCAATGAATTGACCATCAGGGATAACACTGGCATTCAACACTTTGTATCTGGACATAATAAATACATATATTTTTACCTGTTTAAATCTGGTATACAACATGATTAATAATTTAGTTGCTGTCCTATTTCACCTCTGCTTGAAGTCACCGTAGAGGATTCTGCTTGGGAAACCCTTTCTGCAGATTCTGATACCCTCAAGTACACCATTGCACCTGAGCTGGTGGATGACCAGGAAGTTCTGCATATAACCTGTCAAATACAGGTCATGAGATCTCATATTCTCAATGTAATGCATCTTTATTCACCACCGAACGCACTTTACCTGGTTTCTTAATTTCATTTGGAATCAGACAACGCACAAAGTGAGGATGGGTGCTCCTCAAGTTGGTCATCAATTTGCCCAAGTTCTCCTGTTGAGGTAAAAATGGAGTCAAAATATCCCGTCACTGCTCTTTAACATAAATGGTTTGTTTGTTATTGGTTTAATATACACACCCTGAACTGTGATGACACAGTCTGCATGGAGCCACCCTTCTTCTTCTTCTTACCACCACCACCAGCCTCTGTTGACATACACATGATAGAGTCAATAATTGAGTTACATATGCATAGAAATTCATACATTGGATATTTTTGTATCGCTCGTAGACTTGTATAGTGTTTTGTTGTTACCCTCAACAACAGGTGGGTACAAGGTAGGCAGGAGTTTTACTCCCGATTTCTGGTACAGCTGCACAACAGAATCATTCAGTGGATCCTTGTTCTTGTCCAGCCACCCACCAACATTGTAGTCCACAGTGCCAGCATAGTGCACCAAGGAGAAGTGGGCCTCAGCCTTGCCCTTTTTGGGCTTAGGCTTCTCGAAGGCCTTAGTTTTACCAAGATGCTGGTCGTACAGCTTGTTCTTGAAAGTTGTATCAGAGGCCTTGGGGAACATGCACTCCTCTTCAAGGATTGCAAAGATACCCATGGGCTGTTTTACAAAAGATTAGATTAGTTGATATGGTTGACATCATGAAACACTACAAACTTAGCACTTGACTAGTTTGATTGATTAAACCTGACCTTCTCAATGAGCTCAATGCAAGCGGCTAAGTCCATGCCGAAGTCAATGAACTCCCATTCAATGCCTTCTTTCTTGTACTCCTCTTGCTCCAGGACAAACATGTGATGGTTGAAGAACTGTTGCAGTTTCTCATTGGTGAAGTTGATGCACAGCTGTTCCATGCTATTAAACTGTGGTGGAAACATATGAATCATTATTTGACAGTGGCTCACTTGAATCATGGAAACGTGATGGTGAACAGTCTTAATTTTGTCCTGATATAGTAATGAGATATCTTTTGTGAGTGACACATGTACATGAATTGAATGAAATTGAATGACATTTTTCTCCTCATATTTACATGTTTACATGTATTTAACTGTGGTATAATGTAATCCTTACATCGAAAATCTCAAAGCCAGCAATATCCAGCACACCAATGAAGAACTGTCTTGGCTGCTTTGTGTCCAACATCTGGTTGATACGGATGACCATCCACAAGAACATCCTCTCATAGATAGACTTGGACAAGGCCGCAACTGAGTTATTGACCTGAAAAAGGTTTTAGGCACAGACCAAACCTTACAATTAGAGTGGTTTTGAACATTTATGATTAAAGGTCAATACCAATTCCTTCTATACATTCTCAAAAACTGCTATTTAGTCAACCTTGTCATGGGTGAAATAATACCTGTGGCACGGTCTGACCCTTGGTGACAAACTCATTTCCGACTTTCACTCTTGGGTAGCACAAAGCTTTTAGCATATCAGCAGAGTTCAGGCCCAGGAGGTAAGCGACTTTGTCAGCATCTGAGAACAGTGAGGTTTTTGTTGTGGGTAATAAATATAATAAATTAATAACTTTAATAAGAGTAAAATTTGAATAAATGTATATATATATAAGTAAAACATTGTAAAAATACTACAATAAAGAAGACTACTTTAACATTGATCCTAGAACTGACTGATTCAGTATAGTGTTGTAACCTACCCTCAGTGCCATCAGGCTCAGCCTGCTCCTCACGCTGCTTCTGCTTGAACTTCATGTTGCCATGATGGAGCACAGCACCAGTCAGCTTGTAAATGGTGACTTTCTCCTCATTACTGAAACCCAGGATGTCAATTGCATCCTGGAATAATAAATGATATGATTATTATTATTTATTTATTTTCAAAAAATTGAATGGGGGAAAAATTCTTGGAAGACTTACATCTGTGGCATCCAACTCCTCTTTGTCATCGATGCTAGCCACAGTGATCTGACCCTGACTGCACATTGGGAAGTCATAGGGATTGGTTGTGATGAGGGACATTTCTATAGAGGTTAAAACATAATTTTACAAATTCAGAATTACATATACATTGATACATTGATATTTGAATGTTGGTTGAAAATATTAACCTTACCTATAATTTCAGGCTTGTGGTTGGTCATCATCTGGTAGAAGATGTGGTAGCCTCTCTCATCAGGAAGCTGGAATGTCACTCTAGACTTCTCCAGCAGGTCTATTTGCATAGGGAAGTATGTATTTTAAGTTGAAAAAAGACAGAAATCATGAAACATTTTTATAAACACAACATAATTATACTTACAAGTTTCAATATCAGCACTAGCCAGTTTTCCAGATGTGCCAAAGTGAATTCTGATGAATTTACCCTGTTTGAGATACAACATTATCTTAAGAAATTGATCTTCATCCATAACTACAAAAGTGAGGCAAGAGTTCAGATGAGAAATTAACTTACAAAACGTGAAGAGTTGTCATTCCTCACAGTCTTGGCATTACCATAAGCCTCCAACAGTGGATTGGCAGCAATAATCTGGTCTTCAAGAGAGCCCTGCAAGTCAATGTATAAATTGTTATAAAGTGCATGCCTGTGTTGCTGTGTGATAATTAGCCTATACACATGCATGGGGTCCTAACCTTCATTTTGCTTTTTGCTTCCGAGTCTTTCTTCTTTTCACCAGACACTGCAATTGTTGCAAAGTACTGGATGACACGCTTGGTGTTTACAGTCTTGCCAGCACCAGATTCTCCACTGGAGTACACAAAAGATTTTGCAATTTTTAGATCATGATTAAAAGAGTGCTATACTATTACACAAAAGATAATGCAAAGGCTTTGTCCTTAAAGCTGTGAAAAGTTTTAAAACATGCTTTGACACTTACGTAATCAGGATAGACTGGTTTTCCCTGTCTGTGGGGCAAAATAGTTGACATGAGTGAATCATTTTGAATATATGAATCAAATGTATCATTTATGGGTAAGGCTATTTGCACCCCTGGTACAATTAGCAGTGTATTCGTACCCTGGTGCAATTAGCAGAGCCGGACAGTAACGGAGTACATTTACTTGAGTACAATTTTGAGGGATCTGTACTTTACTCGAGTATCATTTTTGGGCAGTACTCATGACTTTACTCAAGTACATTTGAGAGGCAAATATTGTACTCTTTACTCCACTACATTTCTATCCATAGCCGTGAGGACCCGTTACTTCTTCTAAAAAAAGGAAAAAAGAGAAATCTCGGAAACCCTCAATTTGCTGTTTCCCTCTCAAACGTGATTGGATTGTGCAGGCGCCACTGATTGGGACAGCCTATCAGCAATCACCTTCAGCTTTCTGCCAAAGTGAACTCCATGGTCAGATTTAGATAAGAGACGAAACCATGGACGAAACAATGGATGAAGACGCAGCAGGTCCATCCCGGGAATGTGCCAACCTGTGGCCCCACCCAGACTATTTCAATTTTCTGAACAAGTTAATGATCGTTTTTCGCTTCAAGTGTTTCAATTACAAAATAGTATTTTATATTTGAAATATGTATTTTAAATACATGTATTAGAAATACTGCCCATCCCTGGCAACATGGTAAAAAGATGAAAATGATTTGATTTTACTGTCAATTTTTGCATTCTCCAAGGTATTAACATTAACATTTTTCTTAACTTCATGTAGGACCATTCTGTACATAAATGTAAGCACTGTGGCAGTAGTATTGCAATATTTAGAAAATGTAGGCTACTCTTGTACTCTTGATATTCAAGTACTTTTAAAAACAAGTACTTCAGTACTTTTACTTAAGTAGACATCTGACTGTTGTACTTTTACTTGTACTTGAGTAAAATTTAGTAAAGGGTATCTGTACTTTTACTCAAGTAATGAAGCTGTGTACTCGACCATGTACATGACCATGTTAGGTCACAGATACCTGCGATTACAACACCTCATTTTTACTTTTTAGTTTTTAACTAGGTGGTGCTATACATGAAATGAGTGGTTATGGAATGGGCTGACATGGCCCCTTAAGATCAACATACAAAAAAAGGTGGTCCTCCTAAACCCTACGGTTCTCGAGATATTCACAGAAAACTGTGTCTGCCCTACCCTCCTTTCGGGGGTCCAGTCCAGTGGGGGGGCTACAGATCAAAACGAAAAACGATGGTTCCATGCTATCCATGTGGGGCTACATACCCACCAAGTTTCGTGTACCCCGGTCTTTCAGTGTCACGGGAATCCTTGACGGAAAATTGGCCAATGCGAATTTCGGTTGTCTGGTGGGTGCTTCGTCTCCCCCTAGAGCTTCTCCGCGGAAAAAACGAATATGCAACTTTCTGGTCGCGGTCCGAACACATCCGGATTTGACTCAGCGGAAGTCTCCAATCACGCCTCGAAAATGTAGTCAGATTGTAGTTTCTAAGAAGACTGCAAAACGGACTCCGACTTGGCTTTGTTGCTGTTGAAATTTTAAGTAGCCTACCCTTGGGTGAACTTCGTTTTTGTAATGTGGTTTGAACAATGTGTTTGCTCGACCGTTTTATTGTGAGCCCTGTATGTGTTTAGCTTGGTTTCTTGATGGCTAGCTCGCTAGCTAGTGGGGCTTTAGCGTAGCAGTCACTTGCTACCGAAGCTGCAGGTGAAAACCCAGAAACAGCGAAGGAATAACCAGACCTGCATAGGGCTTCTTTAAAGGTGTCATGTGTAATGTCCGCCAAAAAATCAATTCATACTCCACATTCCATAAAAGATGGGGGCAGTATACCTCCAGAAAGTGAGTTGGTCTACCCTAGAGTAACAACCGAGACATGTGTATTGCAGTTTGGCTGGCGGTTATGTTGCCTCTCATGGCCGAAACTGGTATTATGACACCTGTTGGGCTGTGGCTAGTAATTTAGCAGGCTAATTCAGGTTGATATCTCTGCAGCACTATACTTTGTCATTTTTTTAATGACATCATCACCCTTATTTCTTGTCATTCTTTTGATGCGTGTAGCTCATTTTTTGGATATTTTTACCTCAATTCTTACACATGGCACCTTTAATTCAGTGGCTCTTAAACTGTAAGCATACCTTGAAGCATGAACTGATAGGCGTTGTCAGAGACAGAGAAGATGTGGGGTGGGGCCTCCATGCGCTTCTTGCCTCTATAGGCAGTCACCACCTCTGCATCGTACACTGGGAGCCACTTGTAGGGGTTCACAGTGACACAGAAAAGTCCAGAGTAGGTCTAGAATAAGGAAATAGGAAGATTGGTTTTCTAGCATTTTTATTTGTATTTATTTAATTTGTATTTAACTGTAATGCTTTTGTTTTTGTATTTAACTATAATGCTTACGTAGATCATCCATGCTGCATAACGCTCTTTGAGGTTATACAGGACAGAAGCTTCATTGAGGTGGGTCATCATGGCCATGTCCTCAATTTTGTCAAACTTGGGAGGATTCATGGGGAAGACTTCATCTTCCTTCACTGTCCTTTCCTAAAGCCAATGTAGAAAACAGCTTTAACAAAGAGATGCATTCAACAAACTTTCTGTTAAAATTACATTTTATTATTAGAACAATTTTTACAGCCTTGCTAAAGTACCTCCTTGGTTTCAAGCACTTCAACAGTGGCTTTGCCACCCTCTTTCTTCTTAATTGTACCCTTGACATACAAGTCCTCTTTGTCAACCACATAGCAAGCACTCTTTGCATCAAAGGGCTTGCTTTGGGCTTCAAGTCTCTCCTTCTCAGGCTTACGAAGGTAGATGGCAGCCTTGCCATATTGCGCCATTTCACCGTCCCCCATGGTTGCTGGTTACTACATAGATCAGAAGAATTTATAAAATTACTGAATTTAATCAATTAAATAAGTTTAATCTAATATTTTTAAGTCAATATTACTAATGGTGCAGATGCCATAACAAAATAAATAGAATCTGGAAACAATGCAGAAAATTGTACATATACAATAATTGGTATTGTTATAATTGTACATATACAATATGGTATTGTTATAATTGTACATATACAATATGGTATTGGTATTGTTACAATTACATCAGTACTCAAATTCATAATGGTTTACCAGTCTACACAGTACATACATACTGTACATATGTCTATTGGCATTAACAATTTCTGCTCCCCTTTCTTCTTATAAACATCTTATAAACTATTCCCTTTAATATTATTCATTGAAAACATTCAGCATTAAATCCATGACCAAAGAAATGGCAACCTCTGATTTTTTTTCTCTATTTTGCCCAACAATTACAGAACAGATGATGCTGCATATGGGGAGATTTAGGACTGCTCTCTCTGAATTCTGTTTGACCGGCATTCAATATCCTTGGAAGGACTAAGAACAGTGTGCAATTATATTGTGGAAAGAGATAGCAAATATTTCTGTGTCATTTATGGTAGATTTGACAATAAATCCCTTTTTCTCCTAATGACTGTCTTTACCTATCAAAGATCAATTTTGAGAACAAAACTTTTCAACTCAATGATATGCTGTAAACACAATAATAATCACATTTATAAAGGAAAATGTTTGGATTAGCCCTGCAAAGCAGCCACCTTGTTGTGTGTTGTAGCCATATAATTAGAGCCATACTATATAGAACTGGAGAGAGTGAGGAAGAAGCGCCCCCATTAATTTCATTGGCTGATACTACACTAGCTAATTCAGCCAAAAATACTCATTAGGCTGCCACCATCATTAAAAATGGCACCCAACACGTGCTCACTTCCACCAGTTAGGTGCCTCATTACTGATGGCCACAAATTGTGTTGTCCATGTGGATTGGTGGTTTCGCTGGTAATTTCCTGCTGGGAGGATTAGCCAATCTAGCCTGGCTAATGCCAAACATCATCTCATTGAGATGGGGTCTGGGAACTACATGTACATTTTCTCATATTTGAAACGTGGTTTACGAATGCCCAGAGCCGTTTATTGGGTGCTACGAATGTCTATCAAAAACGTCTGTACGTAGCTCAAAACCGCTTCGGTGTGTCGTCATCGTCTTGCTGTCCCCCCTCCGTTCTGTGATTGGTTTCTTCGTTGAGGTGAAAACGAAGTCCATAGAATCCAGGCTGCCTAGCAGCGTGAATAAAATTGCGCGCGTAAGGCAGCATAGGAAAACCCAGGCTAAAGCCAATCCACATTTGTGTGAAAATATAATTGGAAGTTAGCATATGTTAGATATCATTTTTAAAAATGGAGCCGGCCAGCTGGGTAGCTGAAGTTAACCCTCCAAATTCTAACCCCCTAGTGATTGTAGCGTATTCAATTTTACAAGATCACCTGTCCAATTCTATTAAATGACAGGCTATGGAAAGTGGTCTCTAAAAAATAATTATCTGATATTTTTATTGTTATATTTGTAACTTAAAACTTAAATGGAGTAATAGTTTTTTTGCTAAACTAGTAAATTCAAATAAAGTCTTACCTTTTCTTTCCAAAATCAAAATGAAATGTCAAAGTTGTTAAAACCGCTGAAAAACAAAGTCAGTTACAAAGTTAGATGACAAAACGCATATGTAAATGTAAGCAAAAGTAAAGGTGAAGGACTTTTTCATTAAAATCCAACTCTCATCCTTCACCACCACAGTGTTTGCCATGTAACAACTCCAGCAGCCTTCTCCCTGTCAGTGTCTGCAATGCCTGCAGGGAAGACTTACTTACTGTGCACAGGAACCCCCACCCTCTTGCTGTTCTCCCTGCTCCCTGCAGGTGCTTATATTTGCCATCTTCTGCAAACTAAGCAGCCCCCTAATAAGGTAAGATGTGTTTGATAGACATGGTTTGATATATTTAAACATTACCTCAACCTTGCTGTCCAACACGCTAATTAAATTGATGGTTTACTACATATCAGTAGTTACTATAATATTATTCCAGTCAATTGTAGTCAATTTGTCAGATACATTTAACTACTCCTAAACTGGTCATATTATGGCAAATTTCTCCTTGAAGCATCATTTGGCATCTTAATACACTAATATATATATAATAAATATAAGTATGTATATATAGTAGCTTCTGCATGTAACCAGAAAAGATAGACATGATAACGTATTACATGAGGCATTTTGATATGTATGAAGATGATGGTGATGATATATTGATAAATGAAGAGTTTGGTTCCAAACGCTATATCTTCCATTTTCATGAATTAAGAGGTGGAACTGTAATTGGGTTATTGTTATTTGATCTTTACTCAATCAAAACAACACAACTGCACATATTATTGCTATTACCTGAGATTAAATAAAATTACTTATTGTTTTTTAAATTGATATATAGCGTTTTGGAACCAAATTGCTCAATGGATATGTATATTGATGTTTGTGTGTGTGAATATATGAGTACAAGTGGAGTTCTCAGTACATTTCAGTGGATTGAAGTATATGGCTTCTTTGTGATTTATAGGCCATGCCTGTAGACCTTGAAATAAATTCATGAAATCAATATCCCTATCAAACATTAATATGCTGACATCTATTTATGCCCCACACACATGTAGCATGGTTTAGGCCTTTTTTGGAAGCGGTAGAACTGGTTTATGTTAAGGTTAAGAGACCTTTCCAGTTTAATGACTGGTGTACTGTGACAAGTATTTTTCTCTTTAACCAAGTACACTCAGAACATTCTATATCATGCATACATCAAAAAGGGAGACAGAGAAAAGGCATAAGATTTTTTTCAATAAAATGTTCTCTCTATCTTCTCTCTTCCTTAGACTTGTGGCGCTATTTATATTTTTAATACTTGTGACCTTCTCCACAGTAAACATGATGACCTGTTGCGGTGTTATTTTGATAGCTTTCCAGCTCCATAGTTGAAACATAAGAGAATCATCAGTCATATATTTATTAGAGTGTATTATGTTCCACTCAGTTTTAAGATCCTACTGCTGGATTGCATATGATAATTTGCCATTCCATAAAACACCATAGTAATAAAACTGATGAGGAGTATTTTTCTTTATGTATTCATTTATGTTATTTGTGAGGGACCATGTACAATGTCAAGCATAAATATTGCCATTTTGTGCATTGTACCGGTTAGCCGCTAATTTACATCTGCAGACAACTGGCAGTGCACAATTAAACAGCCAGTAGACCAGACCGACACCAGACAACATTCAACAAGTGACCAGACAGATAACAGTAAACAGACAAATCACATATACTAATACATACACAAACACACAGAGAGAGAGAGAGAGAGAGAGATACATACACAGTCAGTACCATAAGAAACAAGCAAAAGTGACAAAAGAACTCAACATTTTCAACAGTATTTTCCTATTTACATGTTATTGTGGGGCAGCCGTGGCCTACTGGTTAGTGCTTCGGACTTGTAACCGGAGGGTTGCTGGTTTGAACCCCGACCAGTAGGCACGGCTGAAGTGTCCTTGAGCAAGGCACCGAACCCCTCACTGCTCCCCGAGCGCCGCTGTTGTAACAGGCAGCTCACTGCGGCGGGATTAGTGTGTGCTTCACCTCACTGTGTGCTGAGTGTGTTTCACTAATTCACGGATTGGGATAAATGCAGAGACCAAATTTCCCTCACGGGAAAAAAAGAGTATTTATACTTATATACTTGCTAACTTGGAAATGAGGTCCTATGTCCAAAATCCTGAACCACCCCTTTAAAGCATAGATGCCCTCATTGTTTTGTCTTGTCTTTTAATTATTACATTTAATCTACTTTATTTTTAAACTATTTTATGCTTTCTAATACTATCTAGCTAAACAATGTTATCCCCTTTGATGCTTTCATTTACTATAATTTACACCTCAAAGTGTTAAATGTTAATGCCATGGAGTCTGGAACTAGGCATATTTCTTTCAACCACACATTGGGCTGTATTTTGGGTCACCAGCGCATGGCGTAAAGTTCGTTTTTCACCCGCGCGAAGTTGAATTCGGTATTTTGCACGTATTTTTTAAGCATTGCGCCCAGGGGTGTGGCAATTAACAACCTAGGGAGGGGCCTAGCGCGTTGTCTAAAAATCGCTATCATACACCACCTAAACCTGGTCAGAAGTCAATGGCGAGTTGTTCATATGCTATTTTAAGAGCGCATGTCACCAGTCATATTGGCAGGTGCACGCACCATCCTCCTATCATTCATGAACGCACACCAGCGCACGTCCATGCAAAGCATTACAAATTGCACGATTACAATGGGAAACATAATTAGAACAAAGATATTACGAAATACTGTACATCTCATAATGAGTAGTTATTCACCATCATTTGCAAATTGGTAATGACGGTTAAAAGTGATTAGGGGAGAGGCGAGAGACACGTATGGAGCACAGCTGAAGACGCACTGTCACGAGATATAAGCAACTCCTCTGCAGGATAAATGTTGTTTCATTCAGTCATTTGAGCAATATTAGGGTAAGTGTTGCTTTTTCCAGCCTATGTTTTCGGTGGTAACCCATTGTCAGTCAATAGTGAAAGTAACTGCATATAACTGTCTTGTCGTTGACTTATTCCTTGGTGAAGTTAGTTTCACTTTGCCAATGAGTTCAAATAATAGACGAGTGCAAATGCGTGAAGGCTATGCTAGGTTTTAGTAAGTCATGGTTTAAGAATGACTATTCCATACGGTCTCGCAAGCAGCCTCCTTCAAATGCGCCGTTGAATGCCAAAATACCGATGCATTTATTTGACATATCGCGCGTTGCGCCGTTAAAGGGAATGACAGATGTCATTCTCATTGGTTTAAAATGATGTTACGCCCCAAACACACCCATATGACTGATTAAAAGACCTAGGAACACCTTGTTACGCCATGCGCTCCACTTTTGATAGCGAAACCCCTCCCAATGTGAACTGGACATCCTACTAAATTTGAATAGACTTTTGACGAGTGACGATGCACTTTAGAATGTCATGATAGGGCCCATTGACTCATATCTCAACACACAAGACAAACTGTCATTGTGTCTTTATTGTGTCTGGCTATGTCTTAATTATTTTCTGGTCCTGGTTATTTTGACTAATTGTCTTTAGTGATGTAGTACTCGAGTCCGGTCTCGAGACCAATTTCTGCTTTCTCGGTCTCGTTTCGGACTCGTTCCTTCAAAGACTCGGTCTTGACTCGGTCTCGGACCACAGTGGGAGGAGAAGGACTCGTAATTTCAGACCGAGTCCTCGAGACCAACGCATTTTTTATGTTCATATAAAAAAACAGACAACACATAACAACAATAATAATAAAATGCATTATTTAAAAATGACATCCCATGGTGCAATGCAAAGATACTGCCGTCAGAGCCGTTTATTTCTATGGCTCTGCTGCCGGTGAGTGTCTGTAGGTCAGCATAGTCCATATTAAGACGTTAAGACTGCTCCTCTAAACAATTCCCAATCTAGCTTAGTCTGTAGGCCTAACTGTTGATTATTAACTGGGGTGATATTAAATTATGAATATTAAAACTAAAATTTTTTTATGGTCTTGGTCTCGACTCCTAAAGGACTCGGTCTCGACTCGGACTTGCTTCCTCAAAGACTCGGTCTTGACTCGGACTCGACTGTATTTGAAAACCAACAGACTCGGTCTCGACTCGGTCTCGACCCTTCAAAGACTCGGTCTTGACTCGGACTCGGCATAGGCGGTCTCGTCCCCATCACTAATTGTCTTTGCACGCGTGTACTGTAAGACTTGTTTTGGGAGGGTAGGGGTGAGAGTGGTTGTTAGAGAGGGTGGGTATAAGCTAAGGATAAATCTGTTTATGTCAATCAGTAGTAAAACTGAAAGACTTTCTCATTGAAATCCAACTGTCATCCTTCAGCTATTTGACATAACTACTCCTGCTTGATACCCTCTCTCTGGCAACTGATGCAGGTGATAACTTACTGTGCATTGGAACCCCCCAGCCTCTTGCCGTCCTCCCAGTTCCCTGCAGGTCCTTAAATTGGCCTGATCTTCTGCACACTTAGCATTACTCTAATGAGGTAAGTTGTTTGATAGATATGGTTTGATATTTAAACATCATCGCAACGCAACCTTGTTGTCCCACACATCAATATGGATGGTTTACTGCATTGTTTGGGTTGTTTGATTGATGTAATTATGCTTGATCAATGTTGATGCTTGATCTTGAACTAACATTGACATCTTAAAACGTGTTTAAAATATTAGTAGTAGCTATATTTGTAACCAGAAAAGATGGAAAACTCCATGGTGTATGTTTATTTATTTATTTTATTAAAGAACATGTAATGCATACATTTGTAAATAAATTTATTGATTATCTTATACACATACAAATTACTCAACGTTAACAGTTTAAACCTATTTTTGTATGTATTTGTGCTTGTGTGTCATTGTTTGTTTGGGAGATCAAGTCACTGACTGGCAAGTAGGCTAAAAGTAAGTCTCAAGTCAAATCGATGACGTTCGAGTTACGTCCCTAGACAAAGATAAAGAAGTCCTAAGTAAGCTTAATGAAACAGAAGCAATGTTTTCTTCAGAATATTTCCAAGCTTTGTGACACTATTTATGTAAGGGATAATGTAAAGAACGCTGGTCATTATCGGGAAAATAAGTCCTGACAGGGCAAGGACCCGGCGCATCAGCGGAGTGTTTTGCTTCGCCCTGAAGGGGCTTATTTTGACAGCCATTGACAGCGGTCATTATATGTTCCAGCGATCATTACATGGTGTATATTTGACTGTAGAACGTTGGGAAATCCCATTCAAGGCAATGGAGGGAGCCGTGTAATAAATGTATATATTTGTGACCTTTTCCAGCTAAACCACGATGACCTGTCATATGTAGCAATCAGTTTGTGAATATGGCACATTTCAGTGAATCAAAAGTCAATAATGAGTAACCTAATTGCCCCTTTATTCAGGGGTCTCCAACCTTTTTTCCTCCGAGAGTTACTTTGACAAAATGGACATGGCCGAGAACCTTTTTTCCTCCGAGAGTTACTTTGACAAAATGGACATGGCCGAGAACCTTTTTTCCTCCGAGAGCTACTTTGACAAAATGGACATGGCCGAGAACCTTTTTTCCTCCGAGAGCTACTTTGAGGAAATGGATATGGCTGAGAGCTTTTATATTATAGTAGCATGCCATGTATTCACATAGCTGCTCTACACCCAAAACTGCTGAATAAGATTTGTATGCTTTTTAAAGATTCCTTTCAACTCATTTACCTTCTCTCTTTGTAGACTGTGAATTTGATGTCATAGAAATGTTTCCCAAGTGGTTGGGTTATCAGATTTATAAACATCGTCCTCAAACCTTTTGGAGAGCTACTTAGAAAAAGGTGGGGTAGCTTGTGATTAATATATATATATATATATATATGAAAGAAATCTATCTTTGAAATTAGATGTAAATATCCCTGATGTTATCTTAAGCACTGCTATACTGCATAAAAGAATGGTAACCTCATCTATCTTAGCTATTTCATTCAAATCATATTTCATAGATCATAGTTTATGTAGACTTGGGTTTTATGCTTGCAATCATCGATTTGCTGTAAGAAGGCTATTTTTAAGTTAGCTGATCCTAGATAAATGGATTCTTTATTTTGAGGTTTTTAGTAAAGACAAACTGACCATGTGGTCAAACCCTGATTCTGCCTTGCAAATCTGCCTTTAGAGAAAGAACGAAAATGAATGCTCAGATTCCAATAATTTATTGTAGGTAGTGAACTTAGCTACAGAATGGTCACAGCATCAGAATCCAGGTAAAAGTGACTGGAGTTCAGAGGGTTTACTCTGCCGCCTCTTTGCCCTTTGGGAGAGAACAAAGACATTACATGAATTTGATTACGTTACATGTAGTCAAGCCAAGAAATCGACATTACTCCACAAAAAATCTTACCTTTCCAGAATCACGGCTCTTGGCCCTCAGCTTGTTGACCTGAGACTCAGCAATGTCTGCGCGCTCCTCAGCCTCCTCCAACTCATGCTGCACCTTTCTGAACTTGGACAGGTGGGAGTTGGCCTGCTCCTCCTGTGTGAAATAATTGTGGATCCATTCAGTTTCAAACCAATCATGTTAATTATGTAATAAAAAGGCCAAGTGAATATTTGCAATAGAGATGAGGTTTGGATAATAAATACTACTCACGGCTTCCTCAGCCTGCCTCTTGTAGGCCTTGACCTTCAGCTGCAGCTTGTCAACCAGATCCTGAAGTCTGGCAACATTCTTCTTGTCCTCTTCAGTCTAAAGAGTAGATGAAGTGTATCAAGTCGTATCTTCTTCTCTTAAGCGTAACACTATGATACGGAGTTAAAAGAAATGTCTGTACCTGGTAGGTGAGCTCTTTAACCCTCCTCTCGTATTTGCGGACTCCCTTAATGGCATCACCACCACGTCTCTGTTCAGCTTCAATCTCATTTTCCAGCTCACGAACCTTAATGCGGAAAATATTTGCATGTTAAACACTATTTTCTACTAATGTGAGATTTCTGGCACATTTCTTCACATGCATATTTTGCTGCCTACCCTAGACTCCAGTTTCTGGAGTTGTTTCTTGCCACCCTTCATGGCCAGGTTCTCAGCCTCATCCAGGCGGTGCTGCAGATCTTTCACAGTGATCTCCAGGTTCTTCTTCATCCTCTCAAGATGAGAGCTGGTGTCCTGCTCTTTCTTCAGTTCCTCTGCCATCATAGCAGCCTAAATAACAGGACAATCATATAAACTACATATTCGCCTTTGCATGTGTCTAATTTCAAAAGAAACACTTCTTACATCAGTGATGGCTTTCTTGGCTTTGTCCTCAGCATTTCTAGCCTCTTGGACAATGTCATCAACCTCACCTTGGACCTGAACCAAGTCAGCCTCAAGCTTCTTCTTGGTATTAATAAGACTTGTGTTCTAAAATTAAACACACCATGTCAATTATAAACTGAAAGGTGTACTTGTTGAATTGATCTACCTGTTTTTAACACTCTTCTCTATACCTGAGAGTGCAGGAGGCCAACACGCTCACTGGCATCAACCAACTCTTGCTCAGCCACTTTGCGGCCTCTCTCTGTCTGCTCCAGAGCAACTCTGAGTTCCTCAATCTCAGCCACCATCAGGGTGTTCCTGCGCTCCACCATGGCAACCTGCTCCTTCATGTCCTCTTGTCCTCTTACAGCATCGTCAAGGTGCAGTTGGGCATCCTAACCGAAAAATATGCAATGACAAAAGATATCATGCTACTACTATGTCCTGCTAAGATTTGTTTTACTACTTTTAGATAATATTGCATTAGACTGCACATTGACATGACTAACCTTGAGTTGACCCTGCACATTTCTCAGTTGTTTCTGAGACTCAGAAGCCTGTCGGTTAGCATGGCTCAACTGAATCTCCATCTCATTGAGGTCTCCCTCCATCTTCTTCTTGATTCTCAGGGCATCATTCCTGCTCCTGACCTCAGAGTCCAGAGTGCTCTGCATGGAGTCAATCACCCTCTGGCTGTTCCTCTTGATCTGCTCCATCTCTTCATCCTTTTCTGCAATCTTCCTGTCAACCTCACCCTTGATCTGGTTGAGCTCAAGCTGGACACGAAGAATCTTGGACTCCTCATGCTCAAGAGTTCCCTATAGAAGAACATTATTAATTAAAAAAATGATATTACTTTCTTTAGAGTTCTGTAGTCACGTTTGTATCTGAATGTCTACCTCAGCCTCCTCCAGGGCAGTCTGGATCTCAGACTTTTCAGTCTCTACAGTCTTCTTGGCCTTCTCTAGCTCATGGATGCTCTTTCCAGTCTCACCAAGCTGCTCTGTCAGGTCTGAGATCTCCTCTGCAAATGTGCATTGATGATATTACATTAAACATATTTTCTGGATGTTTTCTGCAACATTTTTGTAAGCGGGTGGGATATGCATCAGGTTTTCTTAACTCACGTTGGAGATTTTTGTTTTCTCTCTTCAGGGTCTCAAGGTGGTCAAGAGACTCCTCATAGGAGTTCTTCATCTTGAATAGCTCAGTGCTGAGAGAACGAGCCTCTTTCAGGGCTCCTTCCAACTCTGCCTGACCCTCCTCATACTTCTGCTTCCACTCTGCCAGGACCTTGTAGAAACCATTTTTGCTATTAGGCAGATACTCATTCAGATTTTACCAACATTCCACATTTTAGTGGTATTTTGGAGGTGTTACCTTGTCAAAGTTCCTCTGCTTCTTGTCAAGGTTAGCAGCCAGAGCATTGGCTCTCTCTACATCAATCATAAGATCCTCAACCTCCCCCTGAAGTCTCTGTTTGGTCTTGTCCAGAGAGGCACACTTGGAGTTGACAGCCTCAATTTGCTCCTCAGCTTCCTGCAGACGCTGGGCAAGCTTTTTCCTGATTACATGATAGTATTTGTTAGACAAGAGTTTTAAATGGGAAATTATTTTGTGTATTTCGGTTTTACATACTTGGACTCCTCAAGCTCTTCAGTGCGCTGGATGGCATCAGTTTCATATTTAGACCTCCACTGAGCAACCTCGCTGTTGGCCTTGGACATGCCACGCTGCAGTTCAGCTTTAGCCTCCTGCTCTTCCTCAAACTGCTCCCTCAGGAGGTCACAGTCATGGCGTGCAGACTGAACAGCATGGGCCAGGGCATTCTTGGCCTGGTGGTAAAAAAGAATAATGCCTTAAGTAGTTGCATAATATGTTATTAAACAGTTGTTTGTCAATTAAGATTCTTTACCTTGACCTCCTCTTCATTCAGCCTCTTCAGTTCCTCTATTTGCTGAGTGTATGCTTGTTTGCTTCTGGTCAGCTGAGAAACCAGGGCATCTTTCTCCTCCACCTGACGTCCAAGCTCACCTGGTTGACAATTGTGTTTTTTTTAAAGCTCAGATTTTGTAGATAAATAACAGCTGTCCATATTATAAATCTTACCATTTTCAGTCTGAAGTCTTGCTCTCTGAGCACTGATGTCGTTGACCTGACGAGCAGCCTCATCACTCTTGGCCTTGATTTCACTAAGTTGGTCCTCAAGGGTGCGGCACATCTTCTCCAGATTTGCCTGTTTATATGTATGTGACCCACAGGAGTGCAGGACAACAATAGAGTTATATGAAATAGCACCTCAGTGACAAGTTAACAAGTTTGTAAGTTGGTTTGTTCAAAGTAATAAATGAAGGCATGCATTTCACTAACCTTAGCTTTAGCAACGGCCTCCATGTTGCTGGAGAGGTCATCAATCTCCATCTTGTATTCACTTTTCTCCTTTTCAAGCTTCTGCTTGACACGCTGAAGATTGTCGATCTGCTCTCCCAGCTCAGCCACGCTATCGGCCTGCTTCTTGCGGAGAGCTGACGCAGTGGCTTCATGCTGCAGGGTGGACTCTTCAAGATCACGACGCAGCTTCTGGAACTCAGCCTCACGCTTCTTGTTCATCTCAATTTGAGCTGCAGTGGCACCACCAGCCTCCTCAAGCCTTTCACTGATCTCCTCAAGTTCCCTGGAGAGATCAGCTCTCTGCTTCTCAACCTTGGCACGAGCTGCACGCTCAGCCTCAATCTCTTCCTCCAATTCCTCAATGCGAGCCTATTGATTGCGAGAAAACATATATCAACATAAATATCAACAAATTCTAAATATTTTTGAATGGCCTAAAAACAAACCAACCTGAAGCTCTTTGATCTTCTTCTGAAGCTGAGCACCCAGTGATTGTTCATCTTCAATCTTACTAAGAAGTTGGCTTGTTTCAAAGTCCTTCCTGATAAACAAATGCAAGAACAAATTAACCCTGAACGTGGCTGTATGCATGGAAATTAAATAGCAATGTTTCGTAAGAGATATTAGATTTTGGCCTTACTTCTTTATCTTCTCCTCAGATTGCTGCTTGTCATTTTCCAGATCCATGATGCTCTCCTGGGCCAGCTTCAGGTCACCCTCAAACTTTCTCTTGGCTCTCTCAAGGTCCATGCGGAGCTTCTTTTCTTGCTCCAGGGAGCCCTCAAGCTGCCGTTTCAAATTGTGAGGCGGGTGAGTAAGAGGAAAATAGTCTCCATTGCATAATGTCTTTGTTCACATACAATATATTCAGAACTCACATCATCCACTTGCTGTTCAAGCTTAGTTTTGGATTTGGTCAGAGTGTTGACTTTGTCTTCCTCTGCCTGAAGATCATCAAGAGTCTGCTGGTGGGCCTCTTGGAGGGATTTCTTCTCCTTTGTCAACTTAGCAATAGATTCATCTTGAGAAGCCATCTCTTCAGTCAGGTTTTTAACCTGAGCATACAAAGTTTCATATTAGCATCCACTAAAATTCCAAAGAATTACTGACTATATGCAAAGTCCATATAGGCAACTCTTTAAGCTCCGCAGCCATCTTGGCAATTTCAGGCTAACAAGTTCAGGCTCCTATCTAAATGACTGAGGAGAAATATGTAAATCTTCATAAGAAGATCATATAAACATTAAAGGGGTGGTTCAGGATTTTGGACATAGGACCTCATTTCCAAGTTAGCAAGTGTGATATTTATCAGTGGAGACCGTTTTCAACACATATCCTCCAGTCCTTCTAGTTTCAGAGTTCGCAGGTGCTAGGTAAGACTGTTTTTCGTGGCAGACTAACACATACTGATGACTTGCGCTAGCCTAGCACCTGCAAACTCTGCAATTGGATGAAACGTGTTGAAAACAGTCTCTCCACTGATAAATATCACACTTGCTTACTTGGAAATTAGGTCCTATGTCCAAAATCCTGAACCACCCCTTTAAAGGTACATGTGAATCAGGCTTGTGCAAAATTTCAGAATTGAATTGAAACTGGCTCTTAAATTCCAATTCAATTCTTGAATTTCACTTTCATTTCAATTGAGGTAGCAAACAGGAAGCAGAATTGCAATTCGAATTGTGCACAACCCTGATGTGAATACATGTTCACATCTGGCATAAACAATGTGAACAGGGTGAAACGTCAGTCATGTACAGTAATTTCCAATAATGTGATTGCAAGGAAAGACCTCCAGTTAACTGATTCCTCTTATATATTTCCCTTTTTAGATTTTTGTTGTATGCATATTTTTTCCAATTTTGCAACAACCCCTACCAAATATCACACTTATGCTTTCAAAAAATGCCTACCTTGTTCTCAGTGGCATGTTTCTCCTTCTCCACTTTGGCCAAGGTCAGCTCCAGATCATCAATGTCCTTCTTCAGCTCAGAGCACTCATCCTCCAATTTCCTCTTCTTGGCAGTCAGCTCAGCATTGATTTCCTCTTCATCCTCCAGTCTTTCGGTTGTCTCTTTGAGCTTGGCCTCAAGCTGGATCTTACTTTTGATGAGACCCTCACACCTCTCCTCAGCATCATTGAGACCCTCGGATCCCTATTGTAAATATAAGATGGAAGCTGATTTGTATTGAAAACACAATGCTGAGACTGGGTAGTGGTATGATTGTGAACATCGAAATGGTACAATATACACTTACAGATGACACTTGCAGTGCCAGGTCATTCCTCTCTTGCACCAGAGCCACCATCTTTTCTTCAAGCTCTTTCTTCCTGGCCTCTGTCTTTGCATGGTCCACTTTGAGTTTCTCATAGTTCTCCTTCAGATTGGACAGCTCCTTTTCAGTTTCAGCACTCTTCAGTAAAGGCTTGATTTTGTAGTAAACCTTCATCCAAGGCCAAGTTTTGACATTCATGAATGAGCGGATATTGTACTGGACAGTGTAGATAGCCTCTCTAAAAAAAGAACAATTGTTTGTGAAATAATTTCTCTTTGAAGAGAAATAATCATACGGTGGCGCATTGCATTCACATCACAAAAAAAAAAATAATCAGGTTATCTTATAATTATGAGATAATTATCTCATAATTATGACATATTATCTCATAATTACGAGATAATTATCTTGTAATTACGAGATAACTATCTCATATTTACGAGATAATTATCTCATAATTACGAGATGATTATCTAAGGATAAGGATAGGATCCGTGCTGAGGATCTAAACAGCCTTTCAATAAAAGCAAGCACATATTTCCTACTGATTTCCTGCTTTGAATGACTTTCGTACTTTGAGAGATTAACATGTCTTTAAGTGGCATGAAAAATAAGCCTGTCAAATCGCCAACAACCCCAAAGCAAACACTAAGCTTCTATAGGCTACTCTTTGCCCAAAGGCAATACCATGTTGCATGTTACAGTCCTAACCAGTAGGTGGAGGTACTACTACGCATAGGGCTACCTCCATCCACGTTGTCACACGCACGCCTATTGTTTATTTTGTGCAGCTAGGCTACTTGTTCAAGTGGCATTGATGAGTTAAACAGTCACATTTTTCCTACACGTATTATATTGAGAGAAAATAGTCAGTTGTAAACAAAGAACTCTTCTTATGTAACCCTTTCGTACTGAAGTTGGCTCTACATACTGTATCTACTTTTATTGATTATGCTAACCGTTAGCATCTCTATGGGATTTCTCATATACATAGCCATAAGCTAACACATTAGTTTCTATTCTGTAACTTGAAATGCTAGTCTACATGATTGCTCTTAAACAAAACATTGAAGGAAATAACTGAGATGTACTCTGTTGGTCTGCATAGTTTTACAGTGAATCCTAAGTAAAGGTTTGAAAGGAACTTAAGCTTCAGACTTTCTCTTAGGAAGCTGTTAGGTTTATCTTCTCTAATAGACCATGTCATTGCCTCACACAAGTGGGGGCAGAATTGAAAATGTGTCATAAATCATGATTATCTCATAATTACGAGATAACCTGTTTTTTGTTTTTTTTTGTGATGTGAATTCAATGCGCCACCGTATAATCATACTTTTGAATGCTTGTAAAAAATGAAAACAATTACCTCCTTTCCATCATCTTCACAAACTCCCTCCTCATCAGGTATGCACGGCAGAGAGCTTGAGTCATTGTGACCAAGGTAGCCAGTTTTTCGTCTCTCATCTCCTCAAGGGTACCCAGCAGACCAGCTTTGAAGAACACCTGAGAGAGATGGGATATTATATGTGTAAATTGGACACAGGAAAAAGCTGTGCTAATTGTATAACAAACAGATTTCGATTAGCTTGAAACCTCTCTACCTTAGTGTGTCCAAACTTGTACTGGGTGTGATCAACATCGATTGATCCCAAAAGCTTCTCAGCAGCCTTCTTGTTATCAATGAATTGACCATCAGGGATAACACTGGCATTCAACACTTTGTATCTGGACATAATAAATACACACATTATGTTTCCCTGTTTAAATCCGGTAAAGAACATGACTAATATTTTAGTTGATGTCCTACAGTAGTTCACCTCTGCTTGAAGTCACCATAGAGGATTCTGCTTGGGAAACCCTTTCTGCAGATTCTGATACCCTCCAGCACACCATTGCACCTGAGCTGGTGGATGACCAGGAAGTTCTGCATATAACCTGTCAAATACATGTCACAAGATCTTGTAATCTCAATGTAGTACATAAATAATGCACATATCTTTATTCACCACCAAACACCCTTTACCTGGTTTCTTAATTTCATTTGGAATTAGACAACGCACAAAGTGGGGATGAGTGCTCCTCAAGTTGGTCATCAGTTTGCCCAAGTTCTCCTGTTGAGATAAGAATGCAATCAATTCATCCCCTCACCTTTCGTTTAGATGATTGATTTGTTTGTTATTGGTTTAATATACACACCCTGAACTGTGATGACACTGTCTGCATGGAGCCACCCTTCTTCTTCTTCTTACCACCAACCTCTGTTGACATACACATTATGGATTCAATAATTGAGTTACATATATAGAAATTCATAAATGGGATATTTTTGCATTAGCTTGTAGACTTAGTGTAGTTTTTTGTTACCCTCAACAACAGGTGGGTACAAGGTAGGCAGGAGTTTTACTCCCGACTTCTGGTACAGCTGCACAACAGAATCATTCAGTGGATCCTTGTTCTTGTCCAGCCACCCACCAACATTGTAGTCCACAGTGCCGGCATAGTGCACCAGGGAGAAGTGGGCCTCAGGCTTGCCCTTTTTGGGCTTGGGTTTCTCGAAGGCCTTAGTCTTGCCAAGATGCTGGTCATACAGCTTGTTCTTGAAAGTTACATCAGAGGCCTTGGGGAACATGCACTCCTCTTCAAGGATGGCAAAGATACCCATGGGCTGTTTTACAAAAGATTAGATTAGATTCGTTATTAGGGTTGACATACTGAAACACTACAAACTTAGCACTTGATTAGTTTGATTGATTAAACCTGACCTTCTCAATAAGCTCAATGCAAGCAGCCAAGTCCATGCCAAAGTCAATGAACTCCCATTCAATGCCCTCTTTCTTGTACTCCTCTTGCTCCAGAACAAACATGTGGTGGTTGAAGAACTGTTGCAGTTTTTCATTGGTGAAGTTGATACACAGCTGCTCCATGCTGTTGAACTGTTTTGAATACATATTAAATATGATTTAAAAATAGCCCATTTGAGTTACGAGAAAGAAATAATGTGTGTGAAAAATTGTTGGCCTCACATCGAAAATCTCAAAGCCAGCAATGTCTAGCACACCAATGAAAAACTGCCTTGGCTGCTTTGTGTCCAACATCTGGTTAATACGGATGACCATCCACAAGAACATCCTCTCATAGATAGACTTAGCCAAGGCCATAACTGAGTTATTGACCTGAAACAAGATGTTAAATTAACTTTCTCACTATGCACAGACCAAACCATACAATTTAGAGTGATTTGGAACATTAATGATAATTCCTACCAAACCAATGTCAACACATTGTACACACTATGTCCAGACACCACAAAAAATAAAATGTTAATATGATAAAAGCATGTAATTTCACTACCAGAAATTCTGTTTAAACACTACCAAGTGATTTGTTGTCTTTAGTTAACTTTTTAGTGATTTGAATAATACCTGTGGCACAGTCTGACCCTTGGTGACAAACTCATTTCCAACTTTCACTCTTGGGTAGCACAAAGCCTTCAGCATGTCAGCAGAGTTCAGGCCCAAGAGGTAGGCAACTTTGTCAGCATCTGAGATAGACAAAGCATTTACGTGAGTTATATATCAAATGGAAGTTAGACACATTGACTAAACAATTACATTGTAAATTGGTTAAGGCTTTAGTTGTGGATGATAATTAAGGGGTGATGTATTTTCCGCCATTCAGTATTGGATAATATGTCCCAACTGGGTGAAGGGACCTTATGGGACTTATTTTCAAATAAGGACTAGCAGACAATATACATTATCCCACTTATTACACGGCTATTTGACATAACAAGAAATTAAACTTTACACAATGTGTTTTCTTTTTGTGGCTTCTGCTGATTACTTCAATAAATAAAATTACCTTAAAGTTATTAGTAAAACAACTGAGCGTTGTAACCTACCCTCAGCTTCGATGTAGTTGACACTGGAAGTGAGTTTTTAAACCTACCCTCATTGCCATCAGGCTCAGCCTGCTCCTCACGCTGCTTCTGCTTGAACTTCATGTTGCCATGATGGAGCACAGCACCAGTCAACTTGTAAATGGTGATTTTCTCCTCTTGAATGAAACCCAGGATGTCAATGGCTTCCTGGAATGATACATTATTATTAAAGATTTTTTCAAGAAATTGAAGAGGCAAAAACACATTCTTGGAAGACTTACATCTGTGGCATCCAACTCCTCTTTGTCATCAATGCTAGCCACAGTGATCTGACCCTGACTGCACATTGGATAGTCATAGGGATTGGTTGTGATGAGGGACATTTCTGTAGGGGTTGAAAAATTATTTTAGAAATTCAGGATTACATGTATTGATTTGTGAACATTGGTTTAAAATATTAACCTTACCTATAATGTCAGGCTTGTGATTGGTCATCATCTGATAGAAGATGTGGTAGCCTCTCTCATCAGGAAGCTGGAATGTCACTCTTGACTTCTCCAGCAGGTCTGTTTAGGTAGGGAAGTAAGTATTTTGAGTTAACAAAAGGCAGTAATCAGGAAATATTTTTATAAAGACTTATACTTACAAGTCTCAATATCAGCACTAGCCAGTTTTCCAGATGTACCAAAGTGAATTCTGATGAATTTACCCTGTTTGAGATACAACAATATCTTAAGAAATTGATCCTCATCCATAACTACAGAAGTGAGGCAAGAGTTCAGATGAGAAATGGACTTACAAAACGTGAAGAGTTGTCATTCCTCACAGTCTTGGCATTACCATAAGCCTCCAGCAGTGGATTGGCAGCAATAATCTGGTCTTCAAGAGAGCCCTGCAAGTCAATGGATACATTTTGATTTAAAGTGCATGGCCGTGTTGCTGTATGATAATTAACCTATAAGTGGTTTGATGGTATTTTGGGCCCCCACTGTCGACTTCAGGGCAGCACTGCCACCGTCAACTTCAAGGGACCTAATCCTAACCCTAGAACCCTCCAGGCAGCGCTGCCTTGAACTCAACAGTGGGGGTCCAAAAATATAACCTCTAAATATGCATGGGGTCCTAACCTTCATTTGGCCTGTCTCTTTCTTCTTGTCACCAGACACTGCAATTGTTGCAAAGTATTGGATGACACGCTTGGTGTTCACAGTCTTACCTGCACCAGATTCTCCGCTGGAATACACAGAAGATGTTGCAACTTTTAGATCATGATGAAAACAGTGCTATAGGATTACACAGAATATAATGCAAAGGCTTTGTTCTTAAAACTGTCAAAAGTTTTAAGATATGCTTTGACACTTACGTAATCAGGATAGACTGGTTTTCCCTGTCTGTGGGGGAAAATAGTTGATATGAGTTGATCATTTTGAAAATCAAATGTATAATTTATGTATTTCATTCAGTGGCTTTTAAACTGCAAGCTTACCTTGGAGCATGAACTGATAGGCGTTGTCAGAGACAGAGAAGATGTGGGGTGGGGCCTCCACACGCTTCTTGCCTCTGTAGGCAGCGACCACCTCTGGGTCGTACACTGGGAGCCACTTGTAGGGGTTTACAGTGACACAGAAAAGCCCAGAGTAGGTCTAGAATGAAGGAATAAAGAGGATTGGTTTTCCAGCATTTTTATTTTTCAACAGTTTTTTTTTCTATTTAACTATAGTGCTTACGTAGATCATCCATGCTGCATAACGCTCTTTGAGGTTATACAGGACAGAAGCTTCATTGAGGTGGGTCATCATGGCCATGTCCTCAATTTTGTCGTATTTGGGAGGATTCATGGGGAAGACTTCATCTTCCTTTACTGTCTTTTCCTAAAACCAATGTAGAAAATAGTTTTAACAAAGTGTTGCATTCAAGAAACTTTTCTGTGAGTGTCAGCCTTGCTAAAGTACCTCCTTGGTTTCAAGCACTTCAACGACGGCTTTGCCGCCATCTTTCTTCTTAATTGTACCCTTGACATACAAGTCCTCTTTGTCGACCACATAGCAAGCTGTCTTTGCATCAAAGGGCATGTTCTGTGCCTCAATTCTCTCCCTCTCAGGCTTACGGAGGTATATGGCAGCCTTGCCAAACACGGCCATTTCACCATCCCCCATGGTTGTAGATTACTGCATAGATTAGAAGAAGCATTTATAAAATTACTGAATGTAGCTAAGCGAACGCAAAAGGTATAATTTGAGTTTTTTTATATCATATTTAAAGACAATTAAATATTACTAATGGTGCAGATGATGAGGGAACACAACTAAACATGCACAACAAAATTAATAGCATCTGGTAACAGTCCAGAAAATGGTAAGTAAACCAAATATATGAATTTTATATTAAAAATTCACAGATAACATATGTTCACATTCATGGCAAAATTCAAACGGGACCAGAAAATAATTATTTTCTCACATTCACTTGCATTAATGATTTTTCAATCTAGAGGTCCAGCGGGGATAGCGGAAAGGGCGGGACTTACCAGCTCTATAGGACTATGGGTCAATTTACACTGAACTTACACTTTAAGGTTGCCACTCCTTGATATTAAGGAGCTTAAAGCAAAGGATACTGTTAAAAATCTTGGTGTCATAATTGACAATGATCTAAACTTAAAGTCACATGAAAGCAATAACTAAATCAGCTTTTTACCACCTCAAAAACATTGCCAAACTTAGAGGGCTAATGTCAAAACATGATCTCACTCAATATCCTTGGAAGGACTAAGAAGAGTATCCAATGCTTTTGTGGAAAGGGATAGCAAATATTTTTTTTGCAATTTTTGTGTGTTTTTTGTTTATGGCAGAGTTATCAGTAAATCCTATCCATTTATTTGTGGCCTTATATTTTTGTGACCTAATGAATTTCTCTCAACTCAGTGGTGTGGTGTGAACACAATAGGAATTACATTTAGAAAGGAAAATCTTTGAAGTGGGCCTGGAAAGCAGCCGCATTATTGTGTGTTGTAGTCATATAATTAGATCCATAATATTATATAGAACTGGAAACAGTGAGGAAAAAATCGCCCTCATTTATTTCATAGGCTGATGCGAGGCTAGTTAACTCAGCTGCTGCCATCATTAAAATGGCACCCAACACATGCTCACTTCTGCTTACATTTTCACAAACAAACCAATTAGGTGCCACATTACTGATGGCCAGAAATTATGATGTTCTTGTGGATTGGTTTTTGATTTACCGTTTTGCTGGCCATTTCCTGCTTGTTTGTGAAAATGTAATTAGAAGTTACCATATGTTAGACGTCATTTTTAGAATTAGCTGAGGTTCACCCTCCAAACTCTGACACACTGGTGATCATTGTAGCATGTCAATACACAAACAATACAAGCACTATTTTCAATATTTGAAGGGTTTGGTTCCAAAACGCTATTTCCGTTTTTCAAAACATTAAAAAGTCAGGCTGTGTATTTCAGGTAATATCAATCAAATTGTAGTTGTGTTGTTTTGATTGGGTAAAGAAAAATCAAATAACAATACCCAATTACAGTTTTACTGAACTTATTGGAAAACAAAATGTAAAAAACATTTTAATGAAAATTCATTAAAATGGCGGATATAGCGTTTTGGAACCAAACTCTTCATTTCATTTACCACATTGATTCTATTATGAAACAGGCTATGGAAAGTGGTATCTATAAAAATAAGCATCTGATTTTTTTGTTATATTAATAATAATAATATTTGAAATAGAGCAATAAAGTAGTTTTTCCTAAACTAGTAAATTCAAATAAAGTCTTACCTTTTCTTTCCAAAATCAAAATGAAATTTCAAAGTTGTTAAAACCGCTGAAAAAGAAAGTCAGTTACAAAGTTAGATGACAAAACACGTATGTAAATGTAATGTAAGCAAAAGTAAAGCTGAAGGACTTTTTCATTAAAATCCAACTCTCATCCTTCACCACCACAGTGTTTGCCATGTAACAACTCCAGCAGCCCTCTCCCTGTCAGTTTCTGCAGGGCAATGTCTGCAGGGAAGACTTACTGTGCACAGGAACCCCCACCCTCTTGCTGTTCTCCCTGCTCCCTGCAGGTGCTTATATTGGCCATCTTCTGCAAACTAAGCAGCCCCCTAATAAGGTAAGATGTTTTTGATAGACATGGTTTGATATAATTAAACATTACCTCAACCTTGCTGTCCAACATGTCAATTAAATTGATGGTTTACTTCTACATTCACAACATACCAGTAGTTACTATATAATATTATTCAAGTCAATTCTAGTCAGTTTGTCAGATATATTTAAGTACTAAACTGGTCCTAAACTGGTAAAATTAAGAGACATTTCTCACTGAAGCATCATAATCCACTTATTTTGGAGGTACAATATAAGTAGTTATGGTTAAATCTAACCAGAAAAGTTAGCCATGAGAACTTATTACATGGGGCATTTTGTTGTATGATGATGATGATGATGATGATATATATTGACATATATTATTCAATAGATACTGTATGTGTATTGATGTTTGTTTCTGAATATAAGTGTACTAGATGAGTTCCCAGTGAATTGAAGTATGGTTTCTTTGTGA
This sequence comes from Alosa sapidissima, assembly GCF_018492685.1. Taxonomy (NCBI): domain Eukaryota; kingdom Metazoa; phylum Chordata; class Actinopteri; order Clupeiformes; family Clupeidae; genus Alosa; species Alosa sapidissima. The sequence goes on from NC_055969.1 coordinate 18,266,906, forward strand.
TTTATAGGCCATGTCTGTAAACCTTGAAATACATTTTATGAAATTAATATCCATATCAACCATTAATGTGCTGATATCTATTTATGCCCCACTCACATAGGCAGCATGGTTTAAAGGCCTTTTTTGGTAGGGATAGAACTAGTAAATTCTAAGGTTAAGAGTTTCCAGATTTATGGCTGGTGTACTGTGACAAGTCTTTAAACATTGTTCTCTTTAGCCAAGTAGACTCAAAAAGGGAGCCAAAGAAGACATATGATCTTGATAGTAGGTGTCATAAGAAAAGAAAACTCTTGAGAATACTTCCATAGCCTTATGGCCATTATTTACATTCATGACTTTCTCCAGAGAAACCATGATGACCTATTGGGGTGTCTTCATGATGACTTTTCAAATATGCTCAACCCCTTTCCAGTTCCATAGTTGAAACATAACAGAATCATCAGTCATATATTTATAAGAGTGTATTATGTTCCATTCATTTTTAAGATCCTATACTGGTTTGCCAGTTTGGCTGAATGTCTAATTTGGCAGACCATTTTAGAACTGATGTAGCCAAACCTAGATATTGCAACACTGTTTGCCCTCTCAGGGGAGATCTGGCAGTCTGCTGATATCAGTCATCAGTTGGCAGGCCTTCCACTCCTGAGTTACAAACAAACTGCCCACCATTTTGCCAGTTGCAGTCATATTTTATAATTAAATTAATCAAATTAATTTACTACAAATTGCTTAACTAATATCACTATCAAAAATGTATATGCTTTTCTTACCTCTATTTATTTCCTAACTGCACAGCATGGCTTAGAGGCACTTGTTCAGTTTTTAGCATTTGTGAGGCAAGACAGCTTTATTTGCTTTTTTACTTTTTCCATAGACTCTAAAAGCCACTCTACTCTGTCTAAATATCAAAAACAATCTTCAACTTCACACAAGGCCTAAGCTTAATCAAAATGCAAATGCAACATCTTTGTTATCAGAGTAACAGCACCTGAAATACATTCAAATAGGTCAGTGACTTTGTAATGTCAAAGTTAGAAAGTTTATGGATGATTAGCAAAGAAGATTAGCTCAGCATCATCTACACTATCTAACAGCCTACTATAATGTGCTTTTGACCGTCTTTCACTTAAATACCTACCTTAGTTAATGAGAATACCAAATGGAGGTTGGGCATTGAACTCAAAGACCAAATGAGGTCATTGCGTGTCAAATTAGATAAGGTTGCTGCTGCACCCTCTCAGATTGTTGTTAAATCTTGTTTTTATCATGAATGAGTCCCAAAACCAAGCCCTGTAAAATATTTCTGTTCAAATCCTGCCTCATATTATTTTCCACCCTTGAAATTACTTCAGTTGTACAGCCTGAAAATCACATTATCTTGGAAGTATTATTCATAGCCAGCCCAAACTTTGTAAGGTGGTAGACAAACATGTCCTCAATATGACTGAAGCATTATAAGTTTGTACGGCATGCTTATTGATTTTCTACAAGGCCCTAGATTTGGGTGCAAAAGGAGTGACATTACGGGTACTATAAACTTTTGTTGTACGCATTTGGTCAATCATTGTTTTTTTCTTGAATATTGTATTAATGTTGTGCCAATATTTGAGCTCTCCACACATAACCGACTTGAGGATTTTAAGCATTAAACATGAGAAGTTTGAGTTTGGTAATTTTCAGAGGATTAAAATGGTATGTGGGGTAGTTAGCAAGCACCTGAAAATATATATGGTAGTAGCTCAGTGTATAGGCATTTAGTGTACAAAGTGGCAATGTTAAATAATTAAATGGAGTCAAAAATCATTGTTTTACCTCAGGGACAAGAATGAAAATGCATAGGTATACAATGTAGCCAAATAAGTGTATTTACAGTGCAACCAGAAAGTTTTCAGACCCTTTTGAGTTTTCCACATTTTGTTTCCAGGAAATGTTTCAGACTCGTCTTAAAATGGATTCATTTTTTTTCTCATCAATCTACACACAATACCCCAAAACTCAAAACACAGGTGTTTGGAGTGTTTTGTAAATTTATATACTTCTATCAATGGTCCTTGAGATGCTCCTACAACTTAATTGGAGTCCACCTGTGCCTAAATTAATTCACTGGGCATTATTAGGAAAGACACACATCTCTTTATATAAGGTCTCACAGTTGATGGTGTATGTCAGAGTGAAAACCAAGCCACGAGGTCGAGAGAATTGTCTGTAGACCTGCGAGACATGGATGTGTGAAGACACAGATCTAGGAAAGGATACAAGAACATTTCTGCATCATTGAAAGTGCCCAAGAGCACAGTAGCCTCCATCATTCTCAAATGGAAAAGTTTAGAACAACCGACAGTCTTCCTAGATCTGGCCGCTCAGACAAACTGAGTAATCCGGGACGAAGCTGCCTTGGTCAGACAGGTAACCAAGGACCCAATGGTCACTATGAAGGACATCCAGAGTTCATTTGAGAGGATGAGAGAAGCGTAAAGAAGGACAAACATCAGTGCATCTCAGTGCCTGGTTTCCTCCACAAACACCGTTGGGAATTGTGGCCAAATAGTTCAGTCTTCGTTTCATCAGACCAGATGATTTTACCTCTCATGGTCTGAGATTCGTCCAGGTGCTTTTTGGGAAACTCCCGGCAAAAAATGGCTTCCATCTGTCCACTCTACCATAAAGGCCTGACTGGTGGAGTGATGCACTGATGTTTGACGCTACAAGAAATGACTATAAACTGAGCTGTTCCTTTTAGCTACCCCACATACAATACCATTTTAGTCCTAAGAACATTACCAAAAAATGCAATCACACCTCGTTTTATCCTTAATATCTTCATGTGTATTTGTTGCGGAGACCTCAAATATTGGCTCATCATTAAAGGGGTGATAGGATGGTTGAACATAGCGTTCTACCTTGTTCTGTGATGTTAACACAGAAGGTATGCAACTTAAGTCAGTCCAAAAATGCTCAGATGTTATTTCACAAGCACCTAACCCCTCACTGCTCCCCGAGCGCCACTGTTGTAGCAGGCAGCTCACTGCGCCGGGATTAGTGTGTGCTTCACCTCACTGTGTTCACTGTGTGCTCAGTGTGTTTCACTAATTCACGGATTGGGATAAATGCAGAGACCAAATTTCCCTCACGGATTCAAAAGAGTATATATACTTATACTTACTTATATGAACGATGCAATCTAATACACTGAAGAAGACTATGCTATCACTTCAAGATCTGTTTATGTCAGGCACCAAAGTCAGTTTTGCGTACATGAATACTAAGAAAGAATCAGTCAGAATCAGTCCCTCAAAGATTGGAATGAAATGTTTCTGACTGTCAAGCTATTTTATAATCTATGCTGTAAAGTATTGTTCTTTTGTAGGTCTACGTTTCCTCTATACTGGCCCTTCAGCCTACAGTAGGCACAAAGCATAACTTGTCGGGGGGAAAAAAGATAGATAAATAGATAGATAGATACTTTACTGATCCCTAAGGTCCCAGTAGCTTAACACATCACACACAACATACACTTACAACATAAACAGGATGATAAAATAACAAATGAATGCACATGAATAATATGGACAGTAAAAGATACTAAATCAAAGATCCACATGAATGTAAGGGATGTATAAACATGAGGTGCTTGCAGTGACAGGCCAGAGACTGATCCTGTGATTCAGAATGCAGTGGTAAGGTGCTCTATGCGAGTGTGTCATGGTGGTAGTGCAAATAAGTCCAACAGTGCAACAGTGCAAGGATAAAGTCTAGAGACCAGCATTAAGTATGGACAATATAAAAGAATAATGTAGACATAGTACTATAAAAGCAATAGCAGTGTAAGGATATGTTTGATGTAAGAGGGTTACAGCCATTGGTCAAGTATTAAGTTAGGCCTTTTTTGACCTTATTTTCCTGCATAAATTCCATCATTCTGTTATTAATGATATTGCAGAACAGCTTCCCTAAATTTCTTGAACATCATCAGTGCTTCTACCATGGAAATAATGAGTAAAGAGGGGTCTATACTGTTTAACTTGTGTTTAAGCGCTTCTTATGTGTTATGGTTTGTATAATATTGTTTTATTTTCATTAGGCTGCTGATTAATTTGACATTATTGTTTATTATTGATATTCTCCTTAATGTAGTCTTACCATGTCATTGTTTTTATAGTATTGATTGAATGGACATTATTGTTTTATTATTGCTTTTCCCCTAATTTTCATTGCTTATTTTATTAGGCTATTGATTGAATTTATATTGTTGTTTATTATTACTATTCTCCTAATTATATTTGACCAACATTCTAATCTGTTCCCTGTTCAATTTTAAATATTATGTTGTTTTGTATTTGTGTGTCGCTTTGGACAAAGGTGTCTGCCAAATCCATAACCATAACCATAAGTAATGGAGATTTATTACCGGTTAGGAGATTATGTTTTCATCTGTCTTTGTTGTTGTTTGGTTGATTTGTTAGTTAGAAGAATTAACCTACAAGCTTATTAAAAGAGCTGGCTCTGTACTTGAATGCACACTGCGAGCCTCTAGATTCGGTTGTTGCTTAGCATTATGAACAACGCCTTACATTGCTGCATGAACTACTGGACAACAGTGTCCCCAGTGAAATGCTCACAAAGATTGTTCTGTTGGTAATGCTGCTTTTATACACAAAGGTTGCTTTGTTAAGGATTTATTTATTTTTCAACTCACAGGACTACTGTTATTGTGTGGGAGGGTAGGGGTGAGGGTGGGTGTTAGAGGGGGTGGGTATAGACTTGGGGTAAAGGAATCTGTTTGTGTCATTATAATATAAATGGTAGAACTGAAATACTTTCTCATTGAAATCCAACTGTCATCCTTCAGCTACAGCGTTTGACATGTACTGTAACAACTCCTGCTTGATACCCTCTCTCTGGCAACTGATGCAGGTGATGACTTAGGCCTACTGTGCACTGGAACCCCCCAGGCTCTTGCAGTCCTCCATGTTTCCTGCAGGTCTTTATATTGGCCATCTTCTGCAAACTGAGCATCACTCTAATAAGGTAATATGTGTTTGATAGATGCGGTTTGATATTTTTTAAACATCAGCCTACATTCACTACATACATAGCCTACCAGCGGTTACAAAGTAGGCTAATAGCAATGTGTTAGATACATTTAAATACTCCTAAATTGGTTAATTTTGGGCATATTTCAACATATTGTAATGTCGGTGTCTTCCGGACTGAGTGCTAGTCTCCCAGAATGCAATGTGTGTGAATGCTGGTTTGTGTAATGTCGGTTTTAGTGAGTATAATTGCGTTTACCTTGTCATGTATGTGTTTGTCTTTCTTTGGTTTTTTGGTTGTACCTCATGTGTTTTACCCGGTGTATTGTATGTGACTACCCTGTTTGTGTATCGTGCTTGTTTTATTGACTTCCCTTGTGTTTTCCAGTGTAATGATGTCTTGGTCTTGGTATGTGTGTGTTTCCTGCTTCCGCTAATAAAGCTTTGTTTGGACAACTGTGTCGCATCAATCGTTACAATATCAAACCTTGAAGCATCATTTGACATCTTATTTTTTTTTTTTCAAATATCAGTAGTAGTTATATTTAAAGGTGCTCTGCCACACAAAACCATTTTTACTTCACGATGGTTAGAGAATGTTAAATATGTTCAATATCCCTAATGGAATGCATGTCTTCGCCAAAAATGACAAAATATGATGTTATATTAATGATGCAAATGAACGGCAAACTTTGAAATATAGTCTGAAATGAGATGTTATTATCAGTGAGACAACAGAGGTATACAAATACAGCAGCCGACTATTTAGGTTAAGTTTATAACGTTGTGGACGGCCACCAAGCATCTTCTGCCCCACGGCTGCGCGCGCATCTAGTTTTGTTTGTAAACAGAAAACCTGTGTATGTCGTAAATATGAAAATGAACAGCTAGGCTACCTCCTCTGTCAGCTCTAGCCACTGAAAAGAAATAAGCAGAGAAATTAGGCCAATTTACCTTTGCAAAAGCTCTTCAGTTTGACGTGGAATTGATTGAGCTCATTACTATTCATGAGCGCGCCCAGTTAAGACCGTGCCCACTGTAATAACTTGGACTTATCTATTAATATATCCATAACAGCTAAGGATGATGGAGACAAACTTCCACACGTCTGCATCTCTTTATTGGAACTCTCCGACTGACTGACAATATAGTCAACATCCGGATTACAGCATAACTTAGTCACCACTAGATGGCAGTCGTTTTGGAGGCGCCCTCTCTGACACCACTAGATGTCAGTCGTTTTAGAGGCGCCCTCTCTGACACCACTAGATGTCAGTTGTTTAGGAGGCACCCTCTCTCTCGAAGGGTACCTGCGCTCAAGCACCTCAGGGGAAATGGCTGCTCGGTCGGCAGGTGTCACTGCCTTGTCACAGGCCACTGAGCCTGGTAAGGGTGTTGCAAGCGCCTTAGCCTGCATTTGTGTCAACGGTGTAGCTTCAGGTGAGTATGGGCTACCACCTACTGCTCCAGGTGTGCCTTTCCCCCCCAAGTCCGCATGAACCACTGCAGGGTAGTTGTTGGTGACGTCCATCTGCTCATCCTGAACCTCAAATGTCTCTGGACTGGACGGTCGGTTGTACAGCAGATGGTCGATGTGGACTGGGCGTCAGTTCACTCCATTCCACACCAGGTAGGTCACTGGTCCGAGTCGTTTTTCCACTGTTCCTTTCGTCCACCTCTCCTTTCCTCCACGGAAGTTCCAGATCAGAACTGAATCACCCTCAGACAGATGTCTCAGCTTGAAGGCGGTTTGATCATGGTAGTCTTTCTGTTTTTGTCGTTAGGCTTCCACCACTCTAGCAAGATCTGGTTTCAGTAAGCTGAACCTGGTCCTGATCTGACGTTTGAGGAACAGTTCAGCTGGTACACAACCAGTAATGCTGTGTGGTGTACTCTTGTAGGCCATCAGGAAGTTGGCTAGCCTGTGCTGCATTGTTATAGTGACATTATGTTTCTTCTCATCGAGCACTTGTTTCAGCAGTGATGCTTTCACTGTCTGGACTGCTCGCTCTGCGGCTCCATTAGAAGCGGGATGGTAGGCGGGTACCAAGGCCTGCTTTATGCCGTTGCTTTGCAGGAATGTTTTGTACTCCTGCGAGGTAAATTGCGGACTGTTGCCGGAAACAATCTCCTCTGGGAGACCATAGGAAGAAAAGATGTTCCGCAGCACCTCAATCATTTTGGCGGCTGTGGTTGTTGCCATGGGAATTACCTCAAGCCATTTCTAATGAGTGTCCACTAACACTAGGAAGTGGTGCTGATCCTTCTCTGCAAAGTCAATATGTAGCCTCTGCTACACCCTAGCAGGCCACTGCCAACAGTGTAGTGGTGCTGGTAGTATAGTTTCCTCACACTTTGACAAGCATCACATTGCTGTACTGCATGTTCAATCTCACTGTCTAGCTGGGGCCACCACAAGTAGCTCCTGGCTAAGTTCTTCATCTTGCACCCTCCAGGGTGCCCTTGGTGTAGGTCACGCAGTAGTCGTTCTCGGTGTGCTGGCGGGATGATAACTCGAATTCCCCACAGAATGCATCCTTGTACCACAGACAGTTCATTCCTTCGGGTGAAGTATGGTTTCAGTGTGTCATCCTTGATAGAACTCGGCCATCCAGACCGAGTCAGCTCCAGTACCTTGCATAGGACTGGGTCCTTTAGAGTGCTCTGTGCAATCTCTGTAGCCTGCACGGGGAACATGATAATGAGAAATAAAAGATACTACTCTCCTCTGCTGTATTATCCTGACGTCCTGTACTCTATACTGTAGTCATAAGCCATCAGTTTCAGGGCCATCGCTGCATTCGCAAGGCGGCTAGTGTGGGAATTTCAGACTTGGGTCCTAAGATGGCAAGGAGGGGTTTATGGTCAGTTATTAAACTGAACTTGCGGCCATACAAGTACTTATGAAAGTACTATTATGGCCAAAGCCTCCTTCTCTATCTGACTATAGTTACTTTCTGCCCCTGTCAGCGTGCGCAACGCAAAGGCGATTGGTTTCTCGTCCCCATTTTCCATTATGTGTGACATGACCGCACCTATCCCATAAGGGGATGCGTCACAAGCTAATCTCAGGGTTTTCTTCGTGTCATAGTGAACTACTACTGAGCTCTTCACTAGCTGTTCTTTTGCATTTTTGAATGCTGCTGTGCACTCAGGTGTCCATTTCCAGTCGACTTCGTTCTTTAGAAGTAAGTGTAGCGGCTGCAGTACGGTCGACAGGTCTTTCATGAAACGGCCATAATAGTTCAACAGTCCTAGAAATGACCGTAGCTCTGTGACATTTGTGGACTGGGGTGCATTTACTATGGCGGCAACCTTTGTCTCAGTGGGGTGCAGTCCCTCTTTATCTATCAGATGCCCCAGGTACTCTTCTGCATGAAGTCGCATTTTGCTCTTATTTTACTCTCACCCCGAAGCTCTCCAGCCGGCTTAGTACCTCCTCTAGGTTCCTCAGGTGCTCAGCTCTTGTTCTGCCCGTGACCAGTATGTCATCTAAGAAGCACTTCACATGCTCTAAGCCTTGTAGGATCTGGTCCATCACATTCTGAAACATAGAAGGCGCACTGCACACCCCATATGAAAGTCTATGATAGACATACAGTCCTTTGTGAGTATTTATTGTCAAATACTTCTTGGAGTCCTTCTCTAACTCAAGCTGTTGGTAGGCATGTGACAGGTCTAATTTGCTAAAGAGAGTGCCCCCGGCCAATGTGGCAAAGAGATCTTTGGCGTTCGGTAGTGGATAGCTCTCCTCCTCGACACTCTGATTTACTGTGACCTTATAGTCGCAGATACGAATTGACTTGTCTGATTTGGGTACCACTACTATCGGGGCAACCCACTGACTATGTTCAATCTTTGAGATAATACCTGCTTTTTCTAACCTGTTTAACTCTTTCTCGACTGCGTCTTTAAGTGCATACGGCACTGGTCTGGCCTTCCTGAAGACCGATTTTGTATCTGGCTTTACTGTAATGCTGGCCGAAAATACTGCTTTGTGTCTCTGCAACACTGCCTCTACATCTGCGTTATTACAACCCCCTGCTGGTATAACTGATAATATGCTTGACCAGTCTAACTTGAAGTTTGTGAGCCAGTTACGGCCAAGGAGGGCTGGTCACCTTTCACTATCACTAGGGGTATATCACCACTCTGGTTCCCATATTTCGCCCTGGCAGTCACTTGTCCCATCCAGGGAATGTTCTCACCGGAAAAGGTTGGCAGCCACACTTTACTTTCTCTCAGTGGCAGATGAGAGAGATGTTTCTTATACACTATCTCAGAAACAAGTGTTACGGCAGCTACTGTGTCAAGCTGCATCTCTAGAGGGGTTCCTTCTAACTTGACATTTACTCTAATGTCCTTTTTTCCACTTCCCACGGTATATGTGGTGTACACTGTATTCCTGAAATAAGGCCCGAACAGTTCATCACCATTTCCTGCGGTGTCATTTGGACTGCTGTGTTCAGTTACATACTGTGTATGTCCCTGCCTATTTTTAGTTTTACACATCTTTTCTATAAGCGCTTTCAGACATACGTGTAAGACCGGAGGTTCTGCGGATGTTAAACGGTGGGGCCGTATATCTGAACGACATAACCGGTCATATGGAAGTCCGAATTTAGCCGGTGTTTCTACTACTCCCCCCCCTAGTATTTCCAAACGATTTCAAAAGACTGAATTATCATATAAGCAGAAGGCGCTGAAAAGGCAGTAGCCTACAGCGACGTCGTTGACGACAATAACAGGAGTATTTAATAAATTGTTAGCCAACACGGTCGGTTTTCTGTTCATTGATAGCCTTCTCATGACCTCACTGCTGAGCTCGCAGTATTGTTGATATTTGTTGAGCATAAATATGCCTAGAGAAAATAAAAACGAAGAAAACCCAACTTTGTTCCAAGCTCCTTACGTAAATGCAATAGACACATGGGGAGAGGATGCCTTTGGAAAAAATAAACCATGAAAAAACGAACCACTTCACTGTTATGTTAGTATTCTATAATAGTCTTGAGTTAGCCTACTGAATTGGCTGGTACCATAAAGTTTGTGCATGCTCTCTCTCTCCAACGCAAACCAGATTTGGGGTTCCATAGCCAAGTAATTCTGCTACATAACGTTGAAAACAGATATATGTGTTTATTCGAAGCACACATACAAATACTGTAGGTCAATTTCAAGTGTGCACTTACGTGACTACTTCAAGTATTAGCCTACGCACAATAGATTTTTCTTCTTTAGCCTACATAATGCATACACTTTGTAAACAAACAGCAGCTGTGACAGGCAGCGGCCACATATATTCTGCATCATATCTCACATCTTGTGAACTCTACAAGCCCCCACCCCTCACTCGACAACCACACGGAGATTCTGTAATGTGTGTGTATGTCGTTGACACATAGGTCCGTATAAGGTCGGTATAAGGTCCGCAGGTTAGCATCATATCTGAATCATCCGAAGTGTAGGACCTCCGTTTGACAAACCTCCGCATATACTCCGGAGGTTATATCTGAAAGCGCTTTATGTTTCCTCCTTTGAACACTTGTGACATGTCTCTGATTGCTACCCCCACATCGGTAACAGGGTTGGTGCGTTTCTGTTCTCTGTGGTCTGAAATTGTCACTTGTGGTCTTGCTTTTCCACTCGCTTGTCGTTGGTTTGCTTTTCCACGAACCCTACTCAAAATACTCTTTTCTGGAAAGGTTTATGGTAAAGACAAACTGACCATTTGGTCAAACCCTTTTGCTTTTTTCTGCCTTTAAAAAAAGAAAAACGAAAATGAATGCTCAGATTCCAATAATTTATTGTAGGTAGTGAACTTAGCTACAGAATGGTCACAGCATCAGGATATTAATCCAGGTGAAAGTGACTGGAGTTCAGAGGGTTTACTCTGCCGCCTCTTTGCCCTTTGGGAGAGAACAAAGACATTACATGAATTTCATTATATATATAAGTACACATGTATTACATGTTACATGTAGTCAAGCCAAGAAATCGACATTACTCCACAAAAAATCTTACCTTTCCAGAATCACGGCTCTTGGCCCTCAGCTTGTTGACCTGAGACTCAGCAATGTCTGCGCGCTCCTCAGCCTCCTCCAACTCATGCTGCACCTTCCTGCACTTGGACAGGTGGGAGTTGGCCTGCTCCTCCTGTGTGAAATAATTGTGGATCCATTCAGTTTCAAACCAATCATGTTAATTATGCAATAAAAAGGCCAAGTGAAAAATTGCAATAGAGATGAGATTTGGATAATAAATACTACTCACAGCTTCCTCAGCCTGCCTCTTGTAGGCCTTGACCTTCAGCTGCAGCTTGTCAACCAGATCCTGAAGTCTGGCAACATTCTTCTTGTCCTCTTCAGTCTAAAGATTAGATGAAATGTATCAAGCCTTATCTTCTCTTAAGCGTAACACTATGATACAGAGTGAAAGGGGATGTCTGTACCTGGTAGGTGAGCTCTTTAACCCTTCTCTCATACTTGCGGACTCCCTTAATGGCATCAGCACCACGTCTCTGTTCAGCCTCAACCTCATTTTCCAGCTCACGAACCTTAATGTGTGTTATATTTGCATGTTAAACACTATTTTCTACTAATGTTAGATTTTTGCCACATTTCTTCAAATGCATATCTTGCTGCCTACCCTAGACTCCAGTTTCTGGAGTTGTTTCTTGCCACCCTTCATGGCCAGATTCTCAGCCTCATCCAGGCGGTGCTGCAGATCCTTCACAGTGATCTCCAGGTTCTTCTTCATTCTCTCAAGATGAGAACTGGTATCCTGCTCTTTCTTCAGTTCCTCTGCCATCATAGCAGCCTAAATAGCAGGACAATGACTTCAAAATCAAATCAACTACATATTCGCCTTTGCATGTGTCTAATTTCAAAAGAAACACTTCTTACATCAGTGATTGCTTTCTTGGCCTTGTCCTCAGCATTTTTAGCCTCCTGGACAATGTCATCAACCTCACCATGGACCTGAACCAAGTCAGCCTCAAGCTTCTTCTTAGTGTTAATCAGACTTGTGTTCTAAAATTAAACATACCATGTCAATTATAAACTGAAAGGTGTACTTGGTTGAATTGATTAACATGTTTTTAACACACTTCTCTATACCTGAGAGTGCAGGAGCCCAACACGCTCACTGGCATCAACCAGCTCCTGTTCAGCCACTTTGCGACCTCTCTCTGTTTGTTCCAGAGCGGCTCTCAGCTCCTCAATCTCAGCCACCATCAGGCTGTTCCTGCGCTCCACCATGGCAACCTGCTCCTTCATGTCCTCTTGTCCTCTTACAGCATCATCAAGGTGCAGTTGGGCATCCTAACCGAAAAATATGCAATAACAAAAGACATAGTGCTACTGTGTCCCACAAATAATTATTTTACTACATTAAGACAATATTAAAAGTATATTGTTTTAATTACATGATCAAACAAATCATTACTAACCTTGAGTTGACCTTGCACATTTCTCAGTTGTTTCTGAGACTCAGAGGCCTGGCGGTTAGCATGGCTCAGCTGAATCTCCATCTCATTGAGGTCTCCCTCCATTTTCTTCTTGATTCTCAGGGCATCATTCCTGCTCCTGACCTCAGCATCCAAAGTGCTCTGCATGGAGTCAATCACCCTCTGGCTGTTCCTCTTGATCTGCTCCATCTCTTCATCCTTCTCTGCAAGTTTCCTGTCAACCTCACCCTTGACCTGGTTCAGCTCAAGCTGGACACGAAGAATCTTGGACTCCTCGTGCTCAAGAGTTCCCTATAGAAGAAAACAAAGAATTAAAAACTGTATATAACTTTCTGTAGAGTCCTATGGTCACTTTTTGTTTGTAATCATGCTCATTTGAATGTCTGTACCTCAGCCTCCTCCAGGGCAGTCTGGATCTCGGACTTTTCAGTCTCTACAGTCTTCTTGGCCTTCTCTAGCTCATGGATGCTCTTTCCGGTCTCACCAAGCTGCTCAGTCAGATCTGAGATCTCCTCTACAAACGTGCATTGATGATATTACAGTAAACCAATTTTCTGGATGTTTAAAAACATTTTTGTAAGCGGGATATGTATCAGGTTTTCTTAACTCACGTTGGAGATTTTTGTTTTCTCTCTTCAGGGTCTCAAGCTGGTCAAGAGCCTCCTCATAAGAGTTCTTCATCTTGAATAGCTCTGTGCTTAGAGAACGGGCCTCTTTCTGGGCACCTTCCAACTCTGCCTGTCCCTCCTCATACTTCTGCTTCCACTCTGCCAGGACCTTTTAGAAACAGTTTTTACGGCAGATGCTCATTCAGTTTTTACTAGTATTCCAAATGTAGTACTATTTTGGAGGTGTTACCTTGTCAAAGTTCCTCTGTTTCTTGTCAAGGTTAGCAGCCAGAGCATTGGCTCTCTCTACATCAATCATAAGATCCTCAACCTCCCCCTGAAGTCTCTGTTTGGTCTTTTCCAGAGAGGCACACTTGGAGTTGACAGCCTCAATTTGCTCCTCAGCTTCCTGCAGACGCTGGGCAAGCTTTTTTCTGATTAAATGATAGTATTTGTTAGACAAATGTTTTGAAGAGGAAATTATTTTGTGTATTTGGGTTTTACTTACTTGGACTCCTCAAGCTCCTCAGTGCGCTGGATGGCATCAGTTTCATACTTAGTCCTCCACTGTGCAACCTCGCTGTTGGCCTTGGACATGCCACGCTGCAGTTCAGCTTTAGCTTCCTGCTCTTCCTCAAACTGCTCCCTCAGGAGGTCACAGTCATGGCGTGCAGACTGAACAGCATGGGCCAGGGCATTTTTTGCCTTTTTGTGAAAACGAATATGTGTTAAAAATAGTTGTATAGTACAAGATTTCATTAAAGTGAGACAGTCGTTTGTCAATTAAGATTCTTTACCTTGACCTCCTCTTCATTCAGCCTCTTCAGTTCCTCTATTTGCTGAGTGAATGCTTGTTTGCTTCTGGTCAGCTGAGAAACCAAGGCATCTTTCTCCTCCACCTGACGTCCAAGCTCACCTGGTTGACAATTGTGTTTTTTTAAAGCTCAGATTTTGAAGATAAATAATAACTGTCCATATTATAAATCTTACCATTTTCAGTCTGAAGTCTTGCTCTCTGAGCATTGATGTCATTGAGCTGGCGGGCACTCTCATCACTCTTGGCCTTGATTTCACTAAGTTGGTCCTCAAGGGTGCGGCACATCTTCTCCAGATTTCCCTGTTTATATGTATGTGACCCACAGGCGTGTAGGGAAAACAATAGAGTTATAGAAATATAGCACCTCAGTGACAAGTTAACAAGTTTGTAAGTAGGTGTGTTTAAAGCAATGCATGAAAGCATATATTTCACTAACCTTAGCTTTAGCCACTGCTTCCATGTTGCTGGACAGGTCATCAATCTCCATCTTGTATTCACTCTTCTCCTTCTCAAGCTTTTGCTTGACACGCTGGAGATTGTCGATCTGCTCTCCTAGCTCAGCCACACTGTCGGCCTGCTTCTTGCGAAGAGCTGCAGCTGTGGCTTCATGCTGCAGGGTGGACTCTTCAAGGTCACGACGCAGCTTCTGGAACTCAGCCTCACGCTTCTTGTTCATCTCAATTTGAGCAGCAGTAGCACCACCAGCCTCCTCAAGCCTCTCACTGATCTCCTCAAGTTCCCTGGAGAGATCAGCTCTCTGCTTCTCAACCTTGGCACGAGCTGCACGCTCAGCCTCAATCTCTTCCTCTAGTTCTTCAATGCGGGCCTATTGATTGTCAGAAAATACACTCCGTCCATGTTTCACATATAGCCCTGTTGCTTGGGGTACTAAGTAAAAAAGTGTGTGTGGGGGGGGGGACAATCGGTGCTACCCAACGTGAGTTAGCCTGCTCATGGCCAATGCGGCCAAGGAGCTACAAAACTATGCATCACTTAAACTGTGCCTTTGTGTCTCTTAATAGACTCAGATGTCATTACAACTGCTGCGCAACATGAACAGGGTCCTCACATGACAAATTTATTTTCTTTCTAAAAAAAAAAAACTAAACAAACCTGAAGCTCCTTGATCTTCTTCTGAAGCTGAGCACCCATTGATTGTTCATCTTCAATCTTACTGAGAAGTTGGCTTGTTTCAAAGTCCTTCCTGGGTAACAAATGAAAGAACAAATTAACCCTGAAGTAGGCTGTATGCATGGAAATTAAATAGCAATGTTTCGTAACAGATATTACATTTTGGCCTTACTTCTTTATCTTTTCCTCAGATTGCTGCTTGTCATTTTCCAGATCCATGATGTTCTCCTGGGCCAGCTTCAGGTCACCCTCAAGCTTTCTCTTGGCTCTTTCAAGGTCCATACGGAGCTTCTTTTCTTGCTCCAGGGAGCCCTCAAGCTGCAGATTCAATTGTGAGGAGAGTAAGTAGGAAATAAGTCTCAATTGTATCATTTTATTTATTCATATACTATATATTCAAAACTTACATCATCCACTTGCTGTTCGAGCTTAGTCTTGGACTTGGTCAGAGTGTTGACTTTGTCTTCCTCTGCCTGAAGATCATCAAGAGTCTGCTGGTGGGCCTCTTGGAGCGCTTTCTTCTCCTTTGTCAACTGAGCAATTGATTCATCTTGAGAAGCCATCTCTTCAGTCAGGTTTTTAACCTAAGCATACAAAGTTTCATATTAGTGTCCAGTGAAATTCTAAAGAATTACTGACAATATGCAAAGTCCATATAAGCAAGCCATTTTGGCAATTTCAGGCTAACAACTTCAGGCTCCTATCTAAATGATTGAGGAGAGATAAGTTTCTACTGTATGGTTATTTTGTCCAGTGTTGCAGTTTTCCAACCCTACCAAATACCACACCGATGACTTAAAAAAAGCCTACCTTGTTCTCAGTGGCATGTTTCTCCTTCTCCACTTTGGCCAAGGTCAGCTCCAGATCATCAATGTCCTTTTTGAGCTCAGAGCACTCATCCTCCAGTTTCCTCTTCTTGGCAGTCAGCTCAGCATTGATTTCCTCTTCATCCTCCAGTCTCTCGGTTGTCTCTTTGAGCTTGGCCTCAAGCTGGATCTTACTTTTGATAAGACCCTCACACCTTTCCTCTGCATCATTGAGACCCTCAGATCCCTATTGTAAATATAAGATGGAAGAATGACATCTGATTTGTATTGAAAGCACAATACTGAGACTGGGTAGTGGTATGATTGTGAATATTGAAATTGTACAGTATACACTTACAGATGCCACTTGCAGTGCCAGGTCGTTCCTCTCCTGCACCAGAGCAACCATCTTCTCCTCCAGCTCCTTCTTCCTGGCCTCTGTCTTTGCATGGTCCACTTTGAGTTTCTCATAGTTCTCCTTCAGATTGGCCAGCTCCTTCTCAGTTTCAGCGCTCTTCAGCAGAGGCTTGATCTTGTAGTAAACTTTCATCCATGGCCAAGTCTTGACATTCATGAATGATCGGATATTGTACTGGATGGTGTAGATAGCCTCTCTAAACAAGAACAATTGTTTTTTAAATAATTTCTCCTTGAAAGAAAAAAACTTCCAAACTTTGTAAAAAAATAAAAAACAATTACCTCCTTTCCATCATTTTCACAAACTCCCTCCTCATCAGGTATGCACGACAGAGAGCTTGAGTCATTGTGACCAAGGTAGCCAGTTTTTCATCTCTCATCTCCTCAAGGGTACCCAACAGACCAGCTTTGAAGAACACCTGAGAGAAGGGAAATGATATGTATACATTGGACATAGAAAAAATATATAACAAACAGATTTCGATTAGCTTGAAACCTCTCTCTACCTTAGTGTGTCCAAACTTGTACTGGGTGTGATCAACATCAATTGATCCCAAAAGCTTCTCAGCAGCCTTCTTGTTATCAATGAATTGACCCTCAGGGATAACACTGGCATTCAACACTTTGTATCTGGACATAATAAATACATACATTATTTTTCCCTGTTTAAATCCGATATAGAACATGATTCATATTTTAGTTGCTGTCCTAGTTCACCTCTGCTTGAAGTCACCGTAGAGGATTCTGCTTGGGAAACCCTTTCTGCAGATTCTGATACCCTCAAGTACACCATTGCACCTGAGCTGGTGGATGACCAGGAAGTTCTGCATATAACCTGTCAAATACATGTCATGAGATCTTGTAATCTCAATGTAATATATGAATAATGCACATATCTTCATTCACCACCAAATGCCCTTTACCTGGTTTTTTAATTTCATTTGGAATTAGACAACGCACAAAGTGGGGATGAGTGCTCCTCAAGTTGGTCATCAGTTTGCCCAAGTTCTCCTGTTGAGGTAAGAATGCTGTCAAATTACCCCCTCACTGCTCTTTAAGATAAATGGTTTGTTTGTTATTGGTTTAATATACACACCCTGAACTGTGATGACACTGTCTGCATGGAGCCACCCTTCTTCTTCTTCTTCTTACCACCACCACCACCAGTCTCTGTTGAGATACACATGATGGGTTCAAATTCATACATGGGATATTTTTGTAATAGCTTGTAGACTTGTAGTGTTTTTGTTACCCTCAACAACAGGTGGGTACAAGATAGGCAGGAGTTTTACTCCTGACTTCTGGTACAGCTGCACAACGGAATCGTTCAGTGGATCTTTGTTCTTGTCCAGCCATCCACCAACATTGTAGTCCACAGTGCCGGCATAGTGCACCAGGGAGAAGTGGGCCTCAGCCTTGCCTTTGGCAGGCTTGGGCTTCTCAAAGGCCTTAGTCTTGCCAAGATGCTGGTCGTACAGCTTGTTCTTGAAAGTGGTGTCAGAGGCCTTGGGGAACATGCACTCCTCTTCAAGGATGGCAAAGATGCCCATAGGCTGTTGGGAAAATGAACTTAGTTTTAAAAGTGGATATCATGAAACAGTACAAATTTAGCACTTTGATTGATTAAAACTTCGATTGATTAAAACTTCATTTGATTTATTAAAACTGACCCTCTCAATGAGCTCAATGCAAGCGGCCAAGTCCATGCCGAAGTCAATGAACTCCCATTCAATGCCCTCTTTCTTGTACTCCTCTTGCTCCAGAACAAACATGTGGTGGTTGAAGAACTGTTGCAGTTTCTCATTGGTGAAGTTGATGCACAGCTGTTCCATGCTGTTGAACTGTGGTGGAAACATGTAAAACATTATTTGAGAGTGGCTCACTTGAATCATGGAAACGTGATGGTGAGCAGTCTTATGAAATGAAATATCTTTTGTGAGTGACACATGTAATTTGATTTTTTTCCTCATCATATTAAAATGGGCATGTTTTAACTATGGTATAATGTAATCCTTACATCGAAAATCTCAAAGCCAGCAATGTCCAGCACACCAATGAAGAACTGTCTTGGCTGCTTTGTGTCCAACATCTGATTGATACGGATGACCATCCACAAGAACATCCTCTCATAGATAGACTTGGCCAAAGCCATAACCGAATTATTGACCTGAAAAAAATTATTCAAAGGTTTTAGGCACAGACCAAAGCTTACAATTAACACTTAACAATCAACATATGATCAAAAAGGTCAATACCAACAGCAAAATTCCTTCTATACAATCTCAAAAATGTTTTGCTCTTTAGTCAACCTGGTCATGGGTGAAATAATACCTGTGGCACGGTTTGACCCTTGGTGACAAACTCATTTCCGACTTTCACTCTTGGGTAGCACAAAGCTTTTAGCATATCAGCAGAGTTCAGGCCCATGAGATAAGCGACTTTGTCAGCATCTGAGAACAGCAAGGCATTTAAGTGAGTTGTTTTTGTCAATTATTTTGTCTGTTGCTTAACTTTAATTGCCTAATGAATGACACTGTAGAGTTGTTCTTAGAGGTTTTTGCAGTGGGTAATACATATAATAAATTAGTAATATTAAAAGAGGACAAGTTAATATCTATATGTGAGCACGCCTACTGATTAGGCGCACACTAATTGTGCCCACCTGTGGACATGACACTGAGCCAATGGGCCCATCACTCCTTGGAAATATAATGGTGTTCTGTGAGGCTTGTAGGATGAAAGTTGCCGTCGCTGGCAGTAGGCTACTCTGGAGGACAGGAGCGTTTTCTTGTGCTTATTTCACGCTGGGCATCGGTAGGTGGACTTTTATACTAGGCTAACGTATGCGGTTGTGATTCATCTTGAACTGCAGTATCGTAGTCGATGGGCTTTAGCTATGTTTGTTTCTCTTGCT
Organism: Alosa sapidissima; assembly: GCF_018492685.1. Lineage (NCBI taxonomy): Eukaryota > Metazoa > Chordata > Actinopteri > Clupeiformes > Clupeidae > Alosa > Alosa sapidissima. The sequence goes on from NC_055969.1 coordinate 18,286,100, forward strand.
AACCAACAAACAAACCTTGGGCTGCTTGGTTAGTGACGGTAAGGGGGGGGGGGATGATTCATACTGTTTAGCTTTATGGTGGTTTTTAAGGATGTTGGCTGATTGTGCTGTTCCGTATGGCCCAATCTCACTGCAGTGTGACAAAAGCTCCCTGGAATCCTGCCTTATTTCACCCGACATTTGACTAGTAGACTACCCATGTTCATCAAGGTAGGCGATGCATGCTAATGAGCCTAGCAAGTAGCATAGTTGAGTGTTAATGTTCGTAGCGCAGCAATGACGTCTACAGCTGTTCTGTCTTGCCGTAACCAGGCCCTGCCTTTACGTTAGCTATGCCCTGTACATTGGCTCAATATTCCTTTTTTTCCATTTATAGCTGACGCGCCCTCCCTCCTCCACTCTGACCCCTCGGGCCTCTTGCCCATAGCACAAACAAGGCCAAGGTAGGCAGCAATGGCTTACTTGTACTGCCAGTTAACCATGCAATAATGATTGGGGTTGCTACTGTACATGGGTTTAGAAAAATGTGTATTTGTATGTTATTTAAGTGCATACATTTTGTACTGATTAAAAGTTCTTTGTATTGATAACTGTAAAATTATGACTTGTGGCATGTAGGTGATAATTGAAGATGATGTATGTTATTAGTAAAATCTTGTTTTCTTGTTTGCTATAGATCACAGCTGGCTGTCAGTATGACAGCCTGACCACTGTTTTCCCCTGATTAAATTTAGTTTGTGTTTTTTTTGATTGTATGCTCCCTAGTGGTGACCTGCTCTGTCCTTAGCCCATTATTGTGCCTTCCAACGCCAAGTAGCGGCGCTAGGTTGGTTTATGGTCAGGTTGAGTTAGTTGGTTGTTCATCCCCAGTTTGTTTGTTTTCTGCTTTTCCCTTCTCCTACCCTGTCGGCACTGGCCTAGTCGGCCAGTGTTTTTGAGCAGCCCTCTTAACCATCCGCTCGAGGGCTGCCTCAGTTAATGTTCCCCTCCTGATTTTTCTCCCTTTTACTGGTTTGAGTTTTATTATTTTTATTTGTCTCCTCTTGTCTCTTTGCCCCTCCTAGCTGTGACCAATTGTAATTTTGCTAGATAGCCAATGCCTGTATAGCAATAGGCTCCTTCTTAGTATATGCCCTAGTGGCCAGTGTGGGTTTCAAACCATTTCATGAGTGTTCTTTAGTGTGATTGATTACTCACTCCTGATGATTGCAGTGTAGTGGCACTTGTGGGTGCGTGTGAGCACAGTTTTGTTCCCTCCTAGTCGAGCGACGGCATATGGTATTTTGCTAACTAGTGCTTAAAAGACAGTCACAGCTGTACCCAGGGGTCCTTGTCTTTGTGTTATCCCCAAGTTTATTGAGCTATTATTGTTTGTTTCTGTTCTGACATTCTCCCTGACCAAGTCTCCTTTCCCCCTCCTGGAGCAGTTAAAGAGAAATAAAAAGCAAAAATTATTGACCAAAGCTCTCTGTTCCTATCCATTTATTTGGGTCACCTGCAACACACTTAAGGTCCACCTTGTTACATATATATATATATATCTTAAACATTGTAAAAATGCTACAATAAACAAGACTACCGTAAAACTTCAAATAATCGCAGTGTCCCTAAGAGACGCCTGTCTCTTTTAAGCGCCTGGTGTGGCTACAGGTTTGGGTTAAAGGCCGGTCTCCAGTAGAGGCCTGGTCTGTTTTTTAGTTTCGGGTTATATTTAATCTTCTAAAACCCGTCAGATCGTCTGTTTAAAGATTCGCAATGACACGAAACCGTTACAGAAAGGAGGTTACAGCAGTGTGAATTAGATGTTGCACGTCGTTACAAGCCGTCGCAAAGCATTCACATGTCTGGTCACAGTTGCAAGGTTTTAGAATGTTGCATCAAGTTGCTGCTTATCTCGCTGCGAATCTTGGGTGTGATTTGGGAAGTATGGCGCAGACTGCGCACGTTATGATTAGATGGCATTAAAAGACTGCGGTGGGGAAGAGCTAGAGTTCCAAATTGTATAACTTTTTTTCCAATATGAACTATGCCTATATGTCCGACTTCGTCATCGTTAAATTCATCCCTTGTGTTTAAAATTTGCGGATAGGCCGATGGTAAGCTTGTTTTTATGCTGGCAACAAAACCAGAACGGTTCGCGAATGTTATTCTTTATTCTAAATGCCATGGCGATAAAGAGAAAGAAGTCAGAAAAGGAATTTACCTTAGACTAGGCTATATCAGAGCCCATCTACGGACATTCTCTGGCTATATAACCTACTGAAATAGGTTAATGATGTAAAGTCAAGTGCGCTTCTATGGGACCGGTGTGTGCGCGCACAGTTTTTATTGATGAGTCGGAGTGGCAAGTGCTGTGCATAGTTGCAGTGGAATGTGCTGCCCAGGGCATTATAAAACTTCTCACTCTTAGACCTACTCATACATGGCGGTGAAATGGCGTATTTAGCTGTCTAAATTCGAATCATATGCTGGGGGAGAAATCGTCGGACATCCATGATTATTTTGTTATTCAGTACCCCTGGTCAAAAATATGTTCCCGCGCGCCTGGAAGTAGGCTATGCTTTGAATGTAGACTGTTGTCAAATTTGGCAAATACAAAACTGGAGAAACAATATGGTTCATGCTCTCTCATGCTGTTTCATTCGTGCCGAAAAGGAGGGAGAATGAAACATTAAGCACGTTCCACTTTTGCATAAATAATTCCTGAACGGTTTTGGTCAGGGCTGATAATGCAACTGTATTTGACAAAGGACCGATATAGGCTATTTGCTAGTGACAAAATATGAGCTTTCAGTGAGATACGATCTATTTGTAGATTACGTTTAATTAAAATGTGTTTCATCTGTTCTGGCTATGCTATTTGGATCTTACTGTATCTCACTCAATGAACAACATCTCAACACTAAATGAATGATCCGTAATTGTCATCAGATAGCCTAGTCATATAGGTAGACATTCAGTGTGTTTGAAATAATTAATTCGATAATATTTTCCATCTTTGCAGAGGAAAAGTTTTGTGTAAAGGGAATTTAAGGCCTGTCTCATATAGACGCCTGTCTCTAATACTAGCCGGTGCAGTTTGGCGATTTGGGAAAATAAAAGCCCGGGCTATTATTTGGAGTTTTACGGTACGTTAACGTTGTTCCTAGAACTGACAAAGATTCAGTAGAGTGTTGTAACCCATTGGTTTCCAAAGACTGGGTCGCGACCCACAGGTGGGTCGTAGGAGATTTTATTTGGGTAGCCTAGTGACAATTTATGTTGCGTAATACCCCTAGCTTATACCTTATATAGATTAGGAAAGCTAACAGCTTTCTAATAGGATCTAGTTTGTTAACTACCACAGTCACAAGTTGGGTCGCGATAATCTGTAATTTTTAAAAAGTGGGTCCCCAGAAAAAAAGTTTGGGAAACACTGTTGTAACCTACCCTCAGTGCCATCAGGCTCAGCCTGCTCCTCGCGCTGCTTCTGCTTGAATTTCATGTTGCCATGATGGATCACAGCACCAGTCAGCTTGTAAATGGTGACTTTCTCCTCATTACTGAAACCCAGGATGTCAATGGCTTCCTGGAATGATAAATATTTGATTATTTTAAAGGTTTTTCAAAGGGGGGAAAACACATTCTTGGAAAACTTACGTCTGTGGCATCCAACTCCTCTTTGTCATCGATGCTGGCCACAGTGATCTGACCCTGACTGCACATTGGGAAGTCATAGGGGTTGGTTGTGATGAGGGACATTTCTGTAGGGTTTAAAAATGATGATTTAACAATTTAGAATTACACACTGTGTGTGTGTGTGTGTGTGTGTGTGTGTATATATATATATATATATATATATATATATATATATATATATATGTATGTATATGTGTGTGTGTTTAGAATATATAAGTTGTTATTGTTATTGGTATTGGAATTTTGGTTGAAAATATTAACCTTACCTATCAGTTCAGGCTTGTGGTTGGTCATCATCTGATAGAAGATGTGGTAGCCTCTCTCATCAGGAAGCTGGAATGTCACTCTAGACTTCTCCAGCAGGTCTATTTACGTAGAGATGTATGTATTTTAAGTTGACAAAAGGCAGCAATCATGAAACATTTTTATAAACACAGGATAATGATGCTTACAAGTCTCAATATCAGCGCTAGCCAGTTTTCCAGATGTGCCAAAGTGAATTCTGATGAATTTACCCTGTTTGAGATACAACATTATCTTGACGTGAAGAGTTGTCATTCCTCACAGTCTTGGCATTACCATAAGCCTCCAACAGTGGATTGGCAGCAATAATCTGGTCTTCAAGAGAGCCCTGCAAGTCAATGGATACATTGTTATGAAGTGCTTGGCTGTGTTGCTGTATGATAACTAGCCTATAAATGTGCATGGGGTCCTAACCTTCATTTTGCTTGCGTCTTTCTTCTTGTCACCAGACACTGCAATTGTTGCAAAGTATTGGATGACACGCTTGGTGTTCACAGTCTTTCCTGCACCAGATTCTCCGCTGGAATACACAGAAGATGTTATAATTTTTGGATCACGAAGAAAAGAGTCTCAGAAGATAATGCAAAGGATTTGTCCTTAAAGTTTTAAACATTTTAAGACATGCTTTGACACTTACGTAATCAGGATAGACTGGTTTTCCCGGTCTGTGGGGCAAAATAGTTGACATGATTTAATCATTTTGCATATATGAATCAAATGTATAATTTATTCATTTAATTCAGTGGCTTTTAAACTGCAAGTATACCTTGACGCATGAACTGATAGGCGTTATCAGAGACAGAGAAGATGTGGGGTGGGGCCTCCATGCGCTTCTTGCCTCTGTAGGCAGTCACCACCTCTGGGTCGTACACTGGGAGCCACTTGTAGGGGTTCACAGTGACACAGAAAAGTCCAGAGTAGGTCTAGAATGAGGAAATAAGGAGGATTGGTTTTCCAGCATTTTGATTTTTTTTTTAAAAAAATTATTTAACTGTAATGCTTACGTAGATCATCCATGCTGCATAACGCTCTTTGAGGTTATACAGGACAGAAGCTTCATTGAGGTGGGTCATCATGGCCATGTCCTCAATTTTGTCGAACTTGGGAGGATTCATGGGGAAGGCTTCGTCTTCCTTCACTGTCCTTTCCTAAAACCAATGTAGAAAACAGCTTTAACAAAGAGATGTATTCAAGAAACTTTCTGTGAAAATTTAATTTTATGAAAATGTCAAATGCCAATTTTATCATCAGAACAATTTTAACAGCCTTTCTAAAGTACCTCCTTGGTTTCAAGCACTTCAACGACACATTTGCCGCCTTCCTTCTTTTTTATTGTACCCTTGACATACAAGTCCTCTTTGTCAACCACATAGCAAGCTGTCTTTGCATCAAAGGGCTTGCTTTGGGCCTCAAGTCTCTCCTTCTCAGGCTTACGGAGGTATATGGCAGCCTTGCCATATTGCGCCATATCACCGTCCCCCATGGTTGCTGGTTACTGCATAGATCAGAAGCATTTGTAAAATTACTTTTAAAATGTCAAATTAATATTACTAATGGTGCAGATGATGAGGGAAAACAGATAACCATGCCATAACAAAATTAATAGTATCTGAAAACAATGCAGAAAATCTTTCGTGCAAAGAGCCCATTCAGCCAAAAACATACTCATTAGGCTGCTGCCATCATTAAAAATGGCATCCAACATGCTCACTTCCGCTCACATTTTCGAAAACAAGCCAGTTAGGTGCCACATTACTGATGGCCATAAATTGTCCATGTGGATTGGTGGTTTCGCTGGCAATTTTTCTGATGGGAGGATTAGCCAATCCACATTTGTGTGAAAATGTAATTGGAAGTGAACATATGTTAGATGTCATTTTTAAAGAAGCTGCCAGCTAGGATAATAAGTAGATGAAGCTAATTCTGACACACCGGTGTAGCATATCCATACACAAACAAAAAAGTCTTGAAGAATTATTTTCAATATTTAATTTTACAATGAACACCTGCCCGATTCTATTATAAGTATAGTATATATACTCTTTTGATCCCGTGAGGGAAATTTGGTCTCTGCATTTATCCCAATCCGTGAATTAGTGAAACACACTCAGCACACAGTGAACACATACTAATCCTAATAAGCTCCCATAATAAATAGCAAACTAGTAACCTAACCCTTTCCATGCACACTAAGCTAAACTACACTGAATGCATGGAAAGTTGCTAGCGGAGTTTACAGCTAGTCACGTTAGACTCAGTGTGTATGAACTCGTGGTCATAATGAAAACATTAATAAGTTGCTAGAATTGCACCCAAATCCTAACAATAAATGTAAAGTAATATAATACAGGTGGTATATCGAAGTTTTCAACTTAAACAACATTTTACAGTTACAAAATTAAAACAAAGTGGGGAGTGCTTTATACAGTCAATCTACCCATGCATACCGCTTCTGGTTGGCTATGGCAACAATACAAGGACAAAACGCAGCAGAGCCGCAGTATACCGTTTCTCCAAAGGGGGCTCCAAAACACCAATCTCAATAAAGCTGCTTAATTACGGCGAAAATCACATACAAACACTAAACTACATTTCTAACTCTGTTTACACCCCCTCCTCTGAATTTCACCAAATTCAAGCAGCAACCAAATAGTACTTCCAAAGGCAAAGAGTACACTACTTTCAAACACTAGACAGAGGGTCACCAATTACAGGACAGCCAACCACAAAGGTATCCAATAAGGATGAAGTGGAAGAAGAGGTGCGCAAACTCTCACACAACCAACCACTGGCAGTAGGGTGCCTTATACACCCCACAAGACCATAAAGCCATAAACCATAAATTCCATACATTTTCCACAAAGCTAATCAGAAAAGCTAGATAAATAATAATATGCCATTAACTTTTATATTAGCATATAGTTTGTATATAAACATTTAACATTTAAATGATGTAAGAAATAACTGTTAATTAGTGCCAAAAAACACATTTAGTTAACTATTAACAAATATCAATACAATATTAGTTAATAGATTTGTTAAAACATTAACATACAGATTTTATGCAAACAACTAATATTTAATTAATGATGAAAAAACTATTAACTTGTGCCAAATACATATTTTAGTAACAATTAACAAATATTTACAAAGGGTTAGGTAATTACTAGTTTGCTATTTATTATGGCACCTTATTATGGAGTGTTACCCAAAAATCTCTTAAATGGAGCAATCAAGTGTTTTTTGCTAAACTAGGACATTTAAATAAAGTCTTACCTTTTCTTTCCTAAATCAAAATGAAATGTCAAAGTTGTTAAAACCGCTGAAAAACAAAGTCAGTTACAAAGTTAGATGACACAACGCATGTGTAAATGTCATGTTAAAAGTTTAAGGACTTTTTCATTAAAATCCAACTCTCATCCTTCCCCACCACAGTGTTTGGCATGTAACAACTGCAGCCCTCTCTCTGCCAACGTATGCAGATGCTGAACCCCCAGCCTCTTGCTGTTATCCCTGCTCCCTGCAGATCCTTATATTGGCCATCTTCTGCAAACTAAGCAGCCCCTTAATAAGGCAAGATGTATATATGTGCATTTTATAGTAGTCAATTGATATATTTAAACATTGCTTCAACCTTGCTGCCCCACACATCAATTCAATTCATGGTTTAGTACTACATACACTACATACCAGTTATGAACCCTGGTTGGGAACTGGGGGAAGGGGGAAGATCTGGTAGCCTGCTGATACTTTCATGTCATTAGTTGGCAGGCATTCCACTGGTGAGTGGAGCAAACAAACTGCCCACCATTTTGTGGTCATATTTCATAATTAAATTAATTGAATCCTTTCACTATAAATTATCTCTATCATAAATTAATAATATTTACTTATCTTTATGTCCTCCATACAGAGGTGGACATCCCGGTTCCAGAAAGTAAAAGTCCTGCCATATTTTCTTTCTACCCGTGCACTTAACACAGGAGATATTACTAATATGATCTACCTAGCTGCTAATTAGGATGAGCTGGCTTACTAAATGGTTGGATCAAATACTTGGCAGGACTTTTACTTTCTGAACCCGGGATGTCCGCCCTCTGTACCATGCATGCACAGGATGGTTATAGGCCCCTTTTTAGGTAGTGGTAGAATGTGTTATGCGACAACAATTGAAGAGCTTTGCAACTTCATTGCTGGTGAATTGTGAAACATCTTTAAATGTTATTTCTTTTTCTTTAACCATGTAGACTCAAGTTACTATATAATATTATTTTAGTCAGTTTGTCGGATACATTTAAGTACTCCTAAACTGGTAAATCGTAGGCCAATTTTATCCTTGAAGCATCATTTGGCATCTTAATACACTTATTTTGAAATTAAACTATAAGCTAAGATTAAATGATTCATTACAAATATGTATTGATGTTTGTTTGTGTGTGAATATAAGTGTACTAGAGGAGTTCTCAGTAATATGTACATTTCAGTGAACTACAGTATGGCTTCTTTATGACTTATGACTTCAGGCCATGCCTGTAGGCCTTGAAATAAATTTATGAAATCAATATCCCTATCAAACATTAACATGCTGACAGCTATTTATGCCCCACATGCAGCATGGTTAAGAGACCTTATTTGGTAAGGGTATAACTAGTAAATTTTAAGGTTAAAAGACCCTTCCAGTTTTATGACTGGTGTAATGTGACAAGGGGGTGATCAGCCGGTCAGTTTTAAAGGGCATCAGTTTGTGAATTTTAGATCCTCATAAAATGTTCTCAGGAACATTTCCACCCCACTCCACCGCACACACACACACGCACACGCACACACACACAGTCAGCACCATGACAAACAAGCATAGTATTTAGCTTATGGTAAGTAGTTGTGTGTTGAGTTTTTTAGTTTAGATTCAAAGCTAGCCTACTAATAGAACCACTGCTCTTTATGTCATCCCGCATTGCATTCCACTGCTTGGTGGCTTTCACTGAGAAAGCTCACTGTCCAAAGTTTGTATAGAGAAAGGGAACAAGACAATTGTGTATAGAAGCTGTTCTTGTGGAACTTTCCGAAACAACAGTAATAATAGAGAAAGTAAAGTAAACAGGTAGGAGCCAAGCCATTAAAAATTGTATACACTAGGCAAAGTTTTGAAAGAAGTTGAACATTCTGAAGCTCAGAAAATTGTTTCTCTAAAATAAAATCGTACAGTGATGATGCAAAAATTGCTTTTTTTATCAAAACTTTTTAGCTCTTGTTTATAAGAGATTTTAAAGTTGTTTCCCCACCCTGTACTCACTGTAATAGACTTTTGTAATTGTCATGATATGTTTATTGAAATTAAGATTTGCATCTAGTATGACGCAGAGAGAATAAGGTTGACACCAGAGTGTCCACTAGAAAAAAATGGTGCTGGTCAAAGTGACCGGCAGAGGTTTCTTTTTCCAGACATTTTGATGATAGGCCGGTCAAATATCCTATTATCGCTTCTTAATTAGTCAAATTGAGGAAAACTGGAGACAGGATATGTAGCTTAAAGAATGACATAATCAGGCTGTATAGAATGCAACGTGTTCATTAGCCTAACTTAAACATGCTTAACAAGATCTAGCCAGTATCTATGTTTTCATGGACAGCAAGAGTCCGCTTCGTTCGTTGTTTTAAAAAGGCTATAGGCCTACGTTGTTTGTTGCTGCTACCCACGTTATCTCCAGTGGTGACTGTTTAACTTGCACAGATGCGCACAGTCGCACACACAAGAATGAGCGCTCGCACCACTACCCCCTAAGCTATGCCTCTTTATTTGATAACAATACATTAAGAAATGTTTCCTATTCTGGGAAATGTTTAGTTTATTTTTCTTTCGGTCCGCGGTTCAATGATACTGTTTAATTGTGCCGGAAATTATCAGCGGACCAGCAATCTCCTCGTCGAGGAGGCCCTAACCCTGCAGATCATAGACAGAGAAAGCATAGGCCTACTACTGTATGCTTTGGGTAAAGAACACAGTTGCATGTCTAGTGTACACGGAGAATGACAGTGTCTTGGAGCAGTCGCACCCCCGCAACTCCACTTCCAATGTCACTGATTCCGGCCACTTCTGCTTTTTATCTGGGGGTGGTGGAGTTGACCGGACAGGCTTCAGACGTTACCAATTTATCATCATCCATCGCGTCTGGCCTCTGACAAAACTTTTAAGGCTAGTCTGCCTGGGCCTGGCCATGCCTCACTCATTTGTTCGTTGTTTAACATGGACATTTTAAGCGTGCGCTTCCTATTTGAAATGCAGCATACATAGGCTATGCGTGTTGTTTAATAGCCTACTTTTCAAACGGTAGAGCCTGTTCATTTAAAAACATAGCCAGAGGACGTATAATATAGGCTTACATGTTAAGGCTTATTCTCAAATTCAGATTGTGTTAGGGGACGGGATTATTAGCCAATTTCAATCAGACAATTTGACCGGAGAGATTTAATTTTGTCGGACATTTCATTTTTTTTTTTTCGGCCAATGTCCGGTAATTACCGGACAACGGAAACCCTGGTTGACACATAATGACAACTCTTCATTTGCATGTCCTCAATACTGATTCATAGCCATTATTCAATACTGGCTGAATGTTCAAAATGTCAAAATATGTTAACTTTTAAATGAAAGCTTTAGTTGTGTGTTTCTGTCTAAGCTGGTTGGATGGTATGCTTATTACAAGCAATAGCAATGCCCATTTTTGCATACAATGTGTACTGCGTGCATGACTGCTGTAGAACATATTTTGATGATTTTCTTGAACAGCTTACTGTAAGATGCTTGAATTGGTTCTGACCACCTTAATGAACTATGCTAAGCTAGGTTAATGGTGGGTGTGTCAGACTGAGTTCCTGCACACACAGAGATGAAAGGGTATGCATCATCTTATCTAACTCTGGGGGAGATGGTGAATAAGCTAATTTCCCAAAATGTTGCTGTGTTCCTTAAAGACTTGAAGATACATAGTTTATGTCAAAGCACTATATACCAAAATAAATTCCTCTCTAGTTGGTCCAGATATCCACTGTTAGCATGCAAACCAACTAGCGCCGGCCCAGCTCTCTTGTAATAATACCAGGTGTGACTGCTGTATGATATACAGTGCATGTCAATGGAAGGGTGCTGTGTGGCTGAATTCAACAACTCAAATCCCACAGAATCTTAAAGAGCTACTCTGGAGGTTTATTGGCCAAGTATACTTAAACAAGGAATTTGTTCTCTGCATTTAAACCATCCAGGTGTAGTGTACAACACACACACACACACACACACAGTGTACACCCATTCAAACACACACAGCCTCAGAACAGTGAGCAGACTAGGAGCACACATACACACCCAGCAGCCTTAATCCTGGCCGTGGTGTGGATGTGGGAGAGCACTGTTCAATCACTCCCCTCCCCCCATCCGTGGATGTGGGAGAGCACTGTTCAATCACTTCTCTTCCCCCATCAGTGGATGTGGGAGAGCACTGTTCAAATACTGCCCTACCCACATTTTTCCTAAGTCAGGGATCGAACCGGCCACCCTTCGGTCACAAGTTGGATTTCCTAACCAGTAGGCCACGGATGCCCACAACATGACACCGAACACCAGCAATAAATGTGCTATGCTCTCCCTACTTTTGGAATGTCGTCTTATAATTTAGCAGGTTCCACACCACTGCCTAAGAGGGACCACTTAAACAGACTGAAAATGTGTGTAACATAAATAGGATGACATTTACATTTTATAGGCATTTACATTTTATAGGCATACTTCTGACATACATCTGTCATTCCCTTTAACAGCAAGCAGCGCAATTTCAAACATCAAGTGCATCAGTATTTTGATAGCCAGCAGCACATTTGAAGAAATCTGCTTGCATGCAAGACCATATGGAACTCATGGATTCAACTCAATCTTGCTTTACTAAAACCTGTTTGTGACTAACAGAGTAGCCTACATGCATCTATACTCGCCTATTATTTGAACTCATGGGCAAAGTGAAACTAACTTCACTGTGGTCTCATAGTCAATGACAAAACAGTTCTACACAACTTTAATCACTATTGACTGACAAGGTGTTACCATCATAAAAAATACTTTATATCAGGAAAAGAAACACTCAGTCTGACAAGAGTTGTTTGGTGGTGATGAAATTTTAGTTTTTAGTTTTTCTTATCTTCTACTGTCTCTATTGTACAGTGGAGTTGTGTTATATGTATATACTTATATTTACTCTTTCTGCTGTAAGTGCATGTTGTGTGTGATGTCTGTATGCTACTGAGACCTTGAATTTCCTCTTGGGTATCAATAAAGTATCTATCTACTGTATCTATCTATCTAAATGTTTTTAAATCAGAATCACCCAGAATCTTCAGCTATAAAAGCATGACTCAGAAGCATATCACACATATCAAAGTCTGGACAATGGGTTACCATCGAAAACATAGCCTGGAAAAAGCAATACTTACCCCAATAATGTTTGAATGACTGAATAAAAAACGTTTATCCTACAGAGTAGTTGCTTACATCTCGTGACAGTGTGTCTTCAGCTGTGCTTCATATGTGCCTCTCGCCTAATCACTTTTATCCGTCATTACCGATTTGCAAATGATGGTGAATAACTACTCATTGTGAGATGTATTTCATAATATCTTTATTCTAATTATGTTTCCCATTGAAATCGTGTAATTTGTAATTTTTGCATAGATGTGCGCTTGTGCGTGTTCGTGGATGAGAGAAGCAGGGTACATTGTGCACCCGCCCACATCACTGTTGACATTGTTTTTTTTCTTTTGATTAAACCCTGCAGATATATTGCAGACATTCTCTTTTATTTTTACCTTTTAGTATACTTTGTCTTGCACCTGGCCCAAATACGCAACCACTCTATCAAACTTCCTGAATTAAACTTGATCATGTATGTATGTATGGGTATGAAAAAAAAGTTGTATGGTGTCCACTGCTATCCACAGTCTAAGCTAGCTTTGAACTTGGCCTGTATTGTCTGTGTAGCTGATTCTGTTTTGGTTTGGTCAATTTATGAATGGATGTAATATGGATGTTTAGGTATCACTAATGGGAATTGAAGAAGTGTGACATTGCCTTGAGAAAGGTGTTTGGGGTTTTAAGCCCCCAACGTTGTCTTCCAGGCAGCGCTGCATGGAAGGCACTAGAGTTAGGCAAGGGTTAGGGTTAGGGTTAAGGTTAGGTGCCTTGAAGTCAACAGTCGCAGCGCTGCCTTGAAGTCGACGGTAGGGGCTTAGTTCAAAAGCACTTTTGCACACCTCTTTTGGGACAGGTGCATCGGAAAAGGTTTGGTCACCAGTAATGCGTGTTGAAGAAATCCCACACACTGTCCTTTATGCATGCAAATACTTTATTATACTTCACACAACCTTTCGCTCACACAGACCTTCCTCAGGTTTGACACATTGAATTGTGCGTTGTTTGGTTGACTACTTGAGAACTCATTGCCATCTGTGAGTAAAAAACATTGCGGTAGTCAGCGCTCTCTTAACACAGTCAGAATATTGACAGCCATACTACATGACCAGATATAGAAAGTCTGACTTGAAATATATAATTTGATCAGTTCAAAAAATAAAGTTGTACATAATTACATGATGAAGAAGACAAAATAAGAAAGTACATGAACATAAAAAAGGAAAAACAGGATTACAACATGATATTTAGGTTGAGCCTTTGGGAGATAGTGTTTCTAATGTGAAAATCCAGTATGCTTCACGTTTTTTTTTTTTTAATAAATCATGGTTACCGCCTCTCTGTGGATTTTAGCATGGACTTACTGACAGGTTTACACTCTGGACTGCTCAGTCAATATTGAAGTCAGTGTTCTCCCTGTGAGTTTCCTTACAATTCCTAGTAGTCTGATCCTTTAGAAATAGTATAACGTTTATTAAACATTATTTAGGTATGGATGTAATATAGGTAAGGACATAACATACTTCAGAACAAGTCAAGATGTTTTTTTATTTATACTGCAAATAAAGATGGGGGGGAAAAAACATAATGTTACATGAACAAACAAACAGGAAAATTCTGATTGGTTCAAAGCCATAAAACCTGTTATGTTATAATTGCACTGACATTATTGCACAAATAATTGGAAAACATTCTTCAAGAGGATCCTTAAGTAGGGGATAATGTATAGAACGCCGGTCATTATTGGGAAAATAAGTCCCGACAGGGTGAACTGGACCCCGACGCGCAGCGGAGGGACTTATTTTCCCAATAATGACCGGCGTTCTATACATTATCCCGCTTATTACACGGCTACTTGCCAAAACGAAATAATAAACTTCCCACGATATGACTTTAGCCTACATAGCCTAGCCTATTGTTACCGTTCATCGGCATTTGCTGAGAAACATAGTTCGCAACAACACACGTTGAACTTGAATCAAACATTCTTTAGAACACAGCTGATCAACCGTCTGCTTTCACTTTTGAATGAAGTTCCAGTTCTTGCGTAGTGATATGAAATACCTGAAGTAGAAGCACAAACTCCATTGACATTGACAGCGGTAATTATATGTTTGCAGCGGTAATTACATGAAAATATTTTACCGTAGAACTTTAGGAAAGCCCATTCAAGTCAATTGAGCGTTCTACTTGCCTTGTGAAGAGCCGTGTAATAAATGCTTCTATGACACAGTTGTACATAGTGTGCTCCAGGTCCACTTTGAAAATAACTGACACAGAGTTGCAACATTTTAGTTTATTTTATTGTATAAGGATTTGGTCAATACCAAATAAAATAAAATATTGCCTCATCTAAAGAGGGCAAATGTGCAATGGCCTTGTGCAGTGTGTATGTGTGTGTGTGTGTGTGCTTTCTTGTACTAGATGGTGAAGAAGCTAAACAAAATTCCTGTTCCATGTCACACTGTGCTGTACAAGCATATTGTGGGTCATATGTGTGTGTCAGTGAGCAACCATCTTGGAGTGTCGGACCATTCTTATATATTGTGAATATGAATCAAAAAGCCGATATAATATAATTAATTTACCTTATATATAAATTTGCGGTTCCATTTTTGTGAAATGGCAATTGCCACATATTTTGGAAAGATTTCCCTTATTAATGACACACATTTCATGTTTCTAGAAAGAGATTTTAATGTCTTTATTTTATTTTAATAAGTTCCACATGCTTGATCATTCTTGTGGTTTGCAAGATTCAACATATGATTTAGCAGTGGCACACGGAATGGAAGATGATAAGTCTTTGGAAAATGTTTCCGTCCATTTGTAGACATCTGACATGATTCCTCTAAAAACCTCCTTTTGGAAACAATTTGCTGTGGCAGTTATACATTTCAGACGTCACTGTTACCTGGTAAGGATTTTTTGTATTTCTAAGGAGCTGAATTTAGAAAATATATGAAGACGGTCAAAATCCTTTATAGATTTGTTAGATTTGCTAATGCTAGATATGTTAAACTGCACTCAACTACATCAAGGACAAATAAGCTAGACACAGAAGAGATCTTATTTTCAATTTTGTTTTCCTTTTGGTGATAAAAGACCTGCTAATTCTTAGCCAAACCACATTATTCTTTTTCTTAATACAGTGTTAAAAATAGCAAACAAAAAAGAAAAGTAGTATCTTATGGTGGCCAAGAAATGCAAAGTTGTGTGGTTCATTAAAAGTCATCATGCACACACAGAAAGAAACATTAACATGTAAGCATTTGGCTTGCATATTAAACCAAGCTTGCCAACTTTGAAAGTTAACCACACCCTAATATAAGACTTTACTTACATCACAGCATTGGTACCCATCACAGTCTAGCACAAAGTTTGTTTTTTCCAGTAATGTGTATGCACACATCTAAATTCTACTATTGTACAGATATTTTGAAAGCCATAACCTTAAACTTTATCCCACGGATCATAAATATGTCCCATGCTCTGCCACGTTGGCTGCCACAAGCTTCTAGCCAGATGGAAACTATATCAGGATGACCTTGTCCCATACAAGGTAATAAGAGGTGTGCCTTGACTCACATGTCTGCCTTTGAGTACCATATTTCTGCTGCGACTGCTACATTTATTTAAGACTGTGCACCCTGCCTCTAAAGTCAACATCAAGTTCATGAGACTACATTACATTAATCGTCATTTAGCTGGTGCTCATACACAACTAGACCACCACCCAGCTGCGGAGTTATTAAATGAGTGGCTATGTCACTGTAGCAAACACATGTAAATCTCAGGGAGATTTTGTTAAAGTTCAACAAGTTAAAATGATCATAAAAACATGTTTGAAAGGAATAAAAAACACAAAACATGTCTCTCTTCAGACAGGGGAAGGTGTTTCCAACAATGACTAAAAGTGGCCTGTATCGTTCCAAACCCATAATGAAATGTGCTGTCTTGAAAGAACATATAACTCTGCCTCATGTGATGTTCAAGAATCCCCAGAAATCTCATCATGGTTCTTTAGTTGCGGCACATTCAATTTATTTCTGTGTGGGTAAGCAAAGATGCTGGTATCTGTGTGGCAACAGGTGTGAATGTTCTATTTTGATTCAACTTGTTAGAAACATTGGCAATAACAAGAGCATGGTTAAGAGATGCATACATTTTCTCAAGGGGGACTGGGGACACCAGACCTTCTTTGGTTATGAGGATACTCGATAGCAAGGTGTATTTCTGGACGCTATGACATGACACTAGGGCAAATTTCAGCAAATCAGAATGGAAGTACGTCTAGAGAGTTGTGTACAAAAAGCCTGTCTTGTCTTGAACCTCTAGTATTGCAGGCTGTCAGGACCTTAAACATTAGCTCTTGCGGCCCCCTGTGGTCACATTTGTAAACTGAACAGTTATGAATGAGGATAGTGAAAAACGATCTGCCAAATCTAGAATACATTTTTACATTTACATTTAGTAATTTAGCTGAGGCTTTTATCCAAAGCGACTTACAAAAAAGGGAATAATCAAGGTACAGAGCTACTATGACATGTTAGTGCAACAATAACTACTACTCGAATAGAATAGAATGACATTTCAAGCAAAGTTAAATCATGGGAATAAGGGATAGTCAGGAGGATAGAGGAGAAGGTTGTGGTAAGAGCTAGATTAAGCACGTCCAGTTAGTGCTTAGTCTGGCTTAATTTCACCAGACCAAGCTCAATCTTTTAAGGTTGAACATTAGTCTGGGGTGTTCGCTATGTAGGCCTATTTTCTACTGCACAAGAGGCGTGATCAATGGGCATAGTTCAAATGACTGTACGCAATTGGATAGTCATTCACCAATCTGACCAACAAACCTTTTGCAGAGCAACACAAACACTCCAGGCTCCAGCCAGTTTGTGATTGGCCCCCGCAAAAGTGTAACGGAACCAGGAGAAAGAGATGTACATGTTTCCAGCCTGAGCTGCAGGGCGGAAAAGAAACTGCCGTCAGATTTTTCCAATGCCCATGAACGATAGGTTAGGCTGGCATCGGAAAAAAATGTCCCAGTGAAAACGTCAGCATTCCGCATCATTCATGTCACATCATGTGTGAGTCAGAGGTCGGAAACGGGGGCTAGATTTTCTCGCTGTGGGAAAAACAAAGTAATCACGGGTGCGGTTCCCAGGTGCCATGAATGCACCATAAGTAGTGCTAGGAGTGGGGGTTGGGTCTTCAGATGTTATTTGCAGATATAGAGGGACGCCCCTGCTGTGGTAGGAACTGGTAGTGCATTCTACCATGGAGAACAACAGATAAAAAAAGTTTAGCTTGCCATGAGCATATGGGTGGCAGAGCCAGGCGGCGTTACCAACATTACCGAAATCAAATTGACGCAAAACCCGGCGCAAAGGGTAGGCTACTATTCCGATGCAAAGCGTATTCCTATCGTACACTCGAGTTTTTCGCCCTTCTGTTTTACTACACCATGCGCTCAGGGGTGTGGCAATGATTGGTGTAGTTTTGGCGAATTATCTAACAATCTTACACTATCTAAAACGCATTACGCCACTGACCAAGAAACCCCTGGTCTATAGCGAAAGGCGCATATGCAGCACAGCTGAAGAAGCACTGCCACGAGATGTAAGCAGCAACTCCTCTGCAGTATAAATGTCCTTAGGTTTTTTATTCAGTCATTTGAATATTATTGGGGTAAGTGTTGCTTTTTTAAAGCTATGTTTTCGATGGTAACCCTTTGTCAGTCAATACTAGTGTAAAGTAATTAACTATGTATAACTGTTTTGTCGTTGACTATTGACACCACGGTGAAGTTAGTTTCACTTTGCCAATGAGTTCAAATAATAGACAGCGCAGATGTGTATAATACTCTGCTAGGGTTTAGTAAAGCATGGTTAAGTGGAATAGGCTACCTGTTCCATAAGCTCTCGCGTACAAGTAGATTCCTTCCAATGCGCCGCTGACTATCAAAATACCTATGCTGTTTTAAGTTGCTGCTTGCTGTTAAAGGGAATTACAGATGACATTGTCATCTATCCCCGACTTAATTTTATCCCTTAATATCTGCCCTCCCCTGCCACAGTTCATCTAGGGTTCCCCAAATAGCGGTCCGTGGGCCACATCCGGCCCGCAAGAGCCAAGTCAGTGTCTGTCACGCGCGGACAAGTCAGGAAATCTTTGCCGCATCCGAGCGAGGAACTGTTTTCGACAGAAAGAAATAGAAAAGTTCAAAAGACAAGTTCTGCTCAAAACATCGCGTCGCGTTGTGTTGCACAGCAAACCACCAGCTTCATGCTGTCAAGCTATACAAAACGATGTAGTCTAATTAAACTGATTATGCTTGTTCGCATCGCATTGTCCAGAACCTGAGAGCCATATAGCGATATCAGTTGTGTCGATGTTCAGTGTGTGTGTGTGTGTGTGTGTGTGCAGCGCTCTGCATGAAAAGCTCTGACGGTGACTAGATAGATAGATAGATAGATAGATAGATCGGTAGCATACAGACATCACACACAACATGCACTTACAGCAGAAATGGTAAATATAAGTAGGCCTATATACATATAAAACTCCACTGTACAATAGAGACAGTAGAAGATAAGAAAAACTAACAAAACTAAATACTAAATATACTATAAATTAAATTAAATAAACTGTATGTACTGTATAGTGACTTTAACGAGGTAAATGATAACTATTTAATTTGGCAAATAGTGTGGCAAACACCTTTACGCTAATGCAGCACACTGGGACCGTTAACTTTACTATAACATGCAAGCTGTATTAAACGTATTAAGAGCAACAACACCAGAATTCCAGCTGATTGTAAGGTTCCCTTTTATAGCAGCTATGTTCGTATGAAAATGTCAAGCAAGCTCTGAACACACTGTGACAGTAAGTCGTTTTGTATGGGTTGTTTTCACATCCACTATCTTACATTGACATTGACAAAATATTTTCAGATTTTTAAATGTTAAGTTTCATGTTGGTCATTCCTGTACTTTTGCTGATGTTTTGGTGTTTTGCCCTACTAGAATCCTTTTAGCAGTCTATCAGTACCAAGATAATTTTGGCAGGTATCATATTGTCACAGTGTTGCTAATTTGCTTTCAGAGGTGCAGTAAATTAAAATGTTTTTGGTCAGAGTCATATATAAATGTGCATGAGTGTTAGGATGAATATTTTTCCATTTCTAGATGTTTGTGGTTGTATACGTGTTTAATCCTGGATGTTTTGGCCCTTGGTTTGGCATGCTTGGGTCAAACTATTTGGGGACCCCTGATCTATAGGCTATTTTATTTACATTTTTTCCCATAGGCTACAGTTGGAATAGCGGCAAGAAGGCTTACATGATGGTGTTTATTGTTTATAGTATCCCCATTAGCTGGGGCATAAGTCCCAGCTATTCTTCCAGGGGTCCGACAGTACAAACAGATAATAAATAGGTTAAAATGTCATTACATAAGACTAACAAACCTTAGGTTCACATGACTCCATACACATGAATATACAAAAGCTAAACAAAAAAACACACACTCACACATATATACATTAATACATGTCTACATGTCTACATACATACTGTATATACATACACATATACATGCACATATACACACACATGCAAACATATAAATATACACACACACACACATATATATACATACATATATTCATACGTACATACATACACACATATACACATACACAAAATATGTAAAACCTTCTAAATACTCTATGCACCCACTAATTACTATTTAGATCACAGCTTATGTATAATTGGCTAAGATGCTTTTTCATGTGTTTTTTGAAAGTAGATTGATAAGATAAGAAGAGTAATTACTATTAATTTCTCTGCATTGTGCTGGCTACACTCTCAAATGCATGGGCAGAACAAAGAAGAGGAAAAAATGTCTAGTCCACTGATGGCAGGATAATACCTTAACATGGTAAGTAACTTTAGCAGAACTTCTACTGTGATAGTGGAACTTCTATGCTATTCTATGCTATGCTACTATGGTAGCACAACTTCCATGACTGTGAGTTTTAGAATAAACAAATAGGAATATTAATATTTAAATAGTAAGCTATCTCAAACGCTTAACTGATAGTTCGACTATCCAGACATGGGCAGTATTTTAGTTATATGTATTTTAAATACGTATTTAATTACTGTAGCATATTTTGTCATTTGTATTTTGCAGGATTTGAACAAATCTAGTGTAGTTTGTAACAAAAGACTTTGATTTCCCTATATTCAGTTCTAAAGTTGACCTAAGTAGCGATTTGTCCATAAAAATGTTATTTTCATAAAATGTAAACACATTTTTCCTTTTTCTAGCAGTAGTATGCCACATTGTGACCAACTTAAGTGTTAGATCCAAAAGCCAAAATGGTCAACATGGGTTGTAAACCCAATTTTTTTTGTTTGTGCTGCCAATTTTATGTCACCCTGTAGAAAACCTAAAAACATTGTATCTGTCTTTTCTGTTTCATCATCTCATTAGAACATTGAAAGTTGAAAAAAAAGTAACTAATTTCAGGAGCTTGAATTGTCAGGTGTGTCAAGTGCTACAAGAATAAAATTTGAAAACGATACAGATAAGATACTGAGGGAGAACATTAGGACATGGACCCCATATGATGACTTTTGACCCCATGTCCTTGAGCTGATGTTCATTCTCACTACAGGACAGTATTAAAACCACTTAATGGATTTGACATGGATTGTATAATGGATTATGCAAGAGATAACATTCGCTGAGGTATGCAGAAATAATGGAGGAGAAGGATGCAAAGACCTCCCCAATGCGAAAAGTTTTCTCCACCAAGTTA
Source organism: Alosa sapidissima (assembly GCF_018492685.1). Classification (NCBI taxonomy): domain Eukaryota; kingdom Metazoa; phylum Chordata; class Actinopteri; order Clupeiformes; family Clupeidae; genus Alosa; species Alosa sapidissima. The sequence continues at coordinate 18,307,365 of NC_055969.1, forward strand.
ATTAATTCTGTTTATCGGAACACCTTACAGGACGCTATTCTGTTTGCCAGTCATGTATGTAGGCAATAGGCATGCATTTATAGCACAGAAAGGGAAATGTAGTTCAGTTTAAAAAGAGGCCGACCTGTTGATTTGTCGTACTACATTCATTGGTTACAGAAATGATGGTGGGCAGTTTGCTATGTTATAGTTGATTCCACTTTTGCAAAGTCTGCTTCTTGTCAATTCAATCATCGTTTACATTGCTATGGGACGCTGATTACATTTTTTACCAGATCTACTTCATAGAAGCCCCAATGTACAGAATTAATAGCCCTCTGCCAGCCAATCAGTCCCCCCCCCCATAAATGCACAAACAGGCTGACACCAGACATAATTTCACTGCATTTCTTACTTCCAGTAACTATATGCATGTGACAATAAACTTCCTTGTATCCTTGTACATCAGTATTTTGTATTTTATTCTATGAGCCAGTATTTGTAGTTTTTGATGTATTTGTGCCCATGTCTGTGAGTATCCCTGCATACCAGTGCCTAGCAGTAAGCTAGGCTTTGTCGTAGCTTGATGGGTAAAGGATGCTGAAATACGGCAACAGGAGACCAGATCACAACATGTAAGTAATGCTATTACAGCCAACAGCACATAATAGCCCAGGTGTGCTGCACAATCTGCTTGTGTGACTTTCCTTTCACTCCACTCATGTAGCACAACGGTAACCATAGGAAATAAATGGTGTGGGCTGTGACAGCGGGCATGACATGGGCACAAGCATGGCGCGTGAAAGTTACAGTGACGTCATGTGACAGAAATGAATTGGAACGATGTTAAATTGTATATCAAATAATAATCCAAAAATATATAATCAAAATCAAAAAATATAATCAAAAAATAAAATTCAATCTCCCTCACACAAGACCTGCCGTGATGAATCTTCTTCAGAGTGAATGTCATTGTTGACTTCAAAGTAGTGTAGTTGTACTGTGGACAAGAAATCTTGCATACAGTAGGTTATCTCAGTGCCAGACAACACAGCCAATAAAGTTTGTATTGATTATACGTTTGGGGTTCTCTTGTTTAGAGTCAAAAAAGGAGTCCTTTAAATTCCTGTGTCAGATGGGGCTTTCTTCATTGGCCCGATTCCGGATCAGAAAGTACCTCAGATAATTGTGTCAGTATTATTTAAAATCCTTGTAAGACACATGATAGATATGAAATAAATTATATCCAAATCAATGTAAATATGCATGATGGCTACTAGCAAGGGCTATCTATCAGATAGCTTTACGTTTCATGGCCATTGTTAACAGAATGGAGTTATTAATCCATATTTGCCAGTACAGCTTGATTTCAGTTACAATGTGAATGGGAATTCTATCAGATTTATGATAATGCTAGTGATTTTGTCCATAAAGTACATCTCAGGAATCAAAGGTTTATTCTCTGATATAATCCAAATTTCCCATTGCTGCAATTCCTCCAATGGCCAAAACGTGGCAGTAATAAACTCTTACAGTGCCCAGTGTATTCGCCTTATTCACCCGGTGGCCAGAATGAGGCTAAAGGTTACATGTGCAATAAATCACTTCGGGAGCAGCAGCAACAGTGTGCAGGTACTGCCAAGTGAACCCTTCTTTCTTTTCGGTGAGCTGCTTGATGTTCACACTAACTGCTCTTTATGGCCAGATGAGATGAACCATCCAAAAAAGAGGGAATATGATTAGATTATTAAATTCATATACTATATACAATGAAATTAATACCCTAGATGGTATATGTTAAACTGAAACAACTAGGTTCATTGCAATATTCAACAAGACGTTTGTATAAAAAGGTAGATAGATAGATAGATAGATAGATAGATACTTTATTGATCCCCAAGGGGAAATTCAAGTTTATCACTATAATACAACAAAACCAACATTTAATTAGGTAATGTGGATAAGGGAAAGACAGTCAACTGATGGGCTCCAGGCAGGAAACCTCTGTATGTATGTTTGATATTAAAGATATTTGAGTGAATTTTTGAAGGGGGGGGGGGGTGGTTGGGAAGGACATAATCACAAACCAAATTATCACACAAAAAACACATTAGAAGTGGTAGTTCTGTTGGTGATTCTGTTTTTTGTTTTGACTCACCTGAAGAAAATTAATAGGAAATTCACTACCGGAACCAGACCCTGTAAAAAAATAAATGAAAAAGTGGGTGGTCACTATTAAGCTCTGTCTCCAATTGTGTGGGGAAAATATGGCAGCATAGAAATGCCAGTGTTTTTTCCGATGTATATGCAAAGGGCTCATTGTAGGCAAATGAAAACACTTTCTTTTTTTATTTACAGGTAATTATACTCTAAAGAAAATATCATTGTTAACACTTTATTCCATTTCTGCTAATATAACTTTAAATACTACAGTACATACTCTAGCTTTAACTGAAGGGGCTCTATTTTAAAGCAACACCAAAGAACTTTTCCTCTGTCGCACATACTATTTGTTTATCCAGCACTGGCTTTGGAAATAGCAATGTCCACAGACAAGGTAGAATATGTTGCATGATTTTATGAAAGTACGATGTATTGCGACATCAGATGCAAGTCACATTTGTAGTTTCTTATGTGTCATTCCATCGAACTACAGATCCGCTACCCGATCTGACAAACTAACATAGTGCGGTTATAGCTGATAGAGGGCCGCGAAGCGAATGCAGAAGTGCCGTTCACCCTGTTACGAGTTGATGAACCACTGAAACGATTTTGGAAACATTATTTTAAGGTGGCTTTGTGGGCGGCGCTGATGCTATTTTACTGGCGGATAATTGACTCTTGCGCCCGACGCAAATCTAAAATGGGGTGGTCTGAAGTAGCTACATTAATCATGGGTGTGGTTTGGGGGTAACGTGCAATAAACCAATCAGAGCATCATCTCACATTTCCTTTGCAGCCATCTTGAATTTAGTCACGATAAGTCGAGCGACAAGTAAGAATGAACAGGTATGCTAAGGGATCAGATTTCAAAAATAATTCTGTGGAAATGCATGGATTCCAGTTGCTGCTACCGGAAGAAACTGAAATCCATGCATTTCCACTGAATTATTTTTGGAATCTGATCCCTTAACATACCTGTTCATTCTTACTTGTCGCTCGACTTATTGTGACTAAATTCAAGATGGCTGCAAACGCTAAACTTCGTGAAGATACTGTCTGTATAAATTGTCTTGTAAGTAAACTACCAGTGCTTTTTCAAAGTTCTCAATGTCTCGTTTTAAATGTCAGGGCCCTCGGAAGTCTACCAATGAAGTGTGGAGATACATTGAGCCTCGTAAATGGTGTAAAACAGTGATTTATTTGCATGGCTAGCCCGATGCCGAAGCACCACCATTGAAAAAGCTGTTGGTAGCATCGGCTAACTAGCGCCAGATTTTGGAGTGCAGGGGACAAGCCGAGATGGGCTATGAGACATATACGTTCACACTCGGTATCATGTTTCAACACACTTTAGGTCAATATCACACCGGAATTCTCCTTTAACAACAGGCACGCTTGTTCCATAGCTGATTGCTATTATGGTGGCGTATTTGCCAGGCGCAGCCAGGAGCGTTCACATCGCTATAATTACTGTTCAGTTGGAAACAGTTAGCTATTGATTTTTCCTCTTGACAAAATGTAATGCAGAATTGTCACAAAGACATACTTTCCGATGTTTTGGGATCACTCTCACTGAATCACGAGGTTATGAATGCATGGTGATATTTTTGCAATGTACAATGTAATCTAACATACTGTAACGTCGGTGCCTTTTGGACTGAGTGCTAGCCTCCCAGAATGCAATGTGTGTGAATGCTGGTTTGTGTAATGTCTGTTTTAGTGAGTGTAATTGCGTTTACTTTGTCATGTATGTGTTAGCTTGTGTAGTCTTTCTTTAGGTTGTACCTCATGTGTTTTACCCGGTGTATTGTATGTGACTACCCTGTTCGTGTATCGTGCTTGTTTTATTGACTTCCCTGGTGTTTCCTATGTAATGGTGTCTTGGTCCTGGTCTATGTGTTTAGCTGATTCCTGCTTCTGCATTAAACCTTTGATTGGACAACTGTGTGTGTCGCTATCAAATCATTACATTGGTGTCAGAAGCGACTTTCGAACATGGCCTCCGCTCAGCGAGAGAAGCTGGGAGCGGGAGACCTCACCACTGGGGGAGGCCCACGCAAGAGGATCCAGAGAGAGCCCTTGTAAGGGTTGGTAAAAAGCTCGGGGCCTTCTATCGCTGCTGCCGATGGAGGAGAGGTGCTGTCGTCTGGACCTGCCTGCTGCCATGGGAGGAGATCTTGCCGGAAGAGGGGCCTGAAGAAGCGTTCGCAGATAAGACGACGCTGGCCTGGGCAGTGACTCCGCGCCGGGTGGTTCGAGGCTGGAGCTGGCGTGGGCAGAGCCGAGGGAGAGCGGCGAGGAAGAGGTTCCTGGACGACAGACGGTTGGCAGAGACGCTGGGGGCAGCGAACTCACGACGGTGGGGCAGCTTCGACGGAAAGGCTCTCTGAACTCTGAACTTTGCAACGTTTGGGTGCGTGTGAGAGGCACCGTGCTGTGTGGGCGCCCGTTCTAGTTGGCCTGTTGGCCGGCCCCAAAAAAAAAAGAAAAAAAAGAAAGGTTCGCTGTGTTGGGAGATAGCACGAGGCAGAAGAGGGGGGTCAAGCCTTCGTCGCGACCATGACGGAGTGGAGCGGGCCGGGAGCAAAGGAGGACAGCTCTGCGAGGAGGCAGCGCTGTTGAATGAGCTCCTGCGGCGTGTGCACCCCACGTGTTGTTGGCTGTACCATGGACTGATGGACTGAGCGAGTGAATGCCCACACCGACATTATGGCAATGGCTAAGTGAGGAGATATTGCTGAGGACGGCAATAGCTTGCGAGGGGGCTGTGTAACGTCGGTGCCTTTTGGACTGAGTGCTAGCCTCCCAGAATGCAATGTGTGTGAATGCTGGTTTGTGTAATGTCTGTTTTAGTGAGTGTAATTGCGTTTACTTTGTCATGTATGTGTTAGCTTGTGTAGTCTTTCTTTAGGTTGTACCTCATGTGTTTTACCCGGTGTATTGTATGTGACTACCCTGTTCGTGTATCGTGCTTGTTTTATTGACTTCCCTGGTGTTTCCTATGTAATGGTGTCTTGGTCCTGGTCTATGTGTTTGGCTGATTCCCGCTTCCGCATTAAACCTTTGATTGGACAACTGTGTGTGTCGCTATCAAATCGTTACAATACTCTCCCGTGCTGCCGCTGGGGCATTTGGATTAAATGGCATCGGCATGCAATTCAACATCACGTCTAACCTGGCGAGCCAGACCCACATTAAAATGTAGGGTCTGGGCACTAACCGTTCGCAGTGCTCAGTCCGAGGGGCGGGATAATCAGTTGTCTTTCAAATTCCCTCTGCACGCAATAGGACGCTATAAACCACTTCGCAACGGTGGTGAAAACATAAACATTCGGGTGGGCATGACGTCACTGGAGGCAGAAACAATCGTTTGGATAGTGAGGCGGCTATTTGAATAGTAGATAGTGAATGCATATAACTATCTCCTAAATGGTCATGTCCAAGACTTACAATAGGCCTACAATGACGTGGTGAGTTTTGTGTTTGCCGAACCGACATTTTACCGAGCCAGCGCCCGCCCATGTCACAAGGCAAAGATGTATTGCAAACGTGCTAATCGTGAGTCAAACGAACAACTACGTTCTCACTGGAAACTGTAGCCTAGGCCTACTTATTTCAAATTTAACCGATGACTTTTTCGGTTCTGGCACCCGACAGCACAGCAAGATGAGACCATGATAACCTTTAGCCTCCCGAATATGACTGTTCGTTTAGCTTCCCAGCTGAGGTGATGGTTTGTTTTGCCTCCAAGGAACGTAATGACGTAAGCTCAGAAGGTACCTATAGGATATTTGTTTTCAAGTAGCAGGGAATTCAAGCCAAACCGTTGCAACTCTGCCATCAATCATTATGTTAAGCCCACCAAACGACTCTATACACGATTTCAATGCCTGATTAAGTTTTGATTTCTGGAGCTCACAAGGAGAGTTGCTAGACTAGCCCTGGCAGGTGCCGCTAGGGGCGCATCTAGATTCGAAGGGTTCAGATGCAAAAGCCTCTAAATGCCACCTATGTCAAAAATGAGATAAAGATGGTGAGGGGATGCTCTCCACACATAGTATACGCTAATCAAATAATTTAACTTCTAAACCCACTAAATACCACTCTCTTCCTGGTCTGAAATATCGATTTATAGGCAAAAACCTATAGGAGCCTGAATTTAAATGCTCATTTAAAAGAAAAGTAGTCAGACGGATTTAGAGGGTTTTGCATCTGAACTCTTCATTTCTAGGCGACATCACGTCTCCTTAAGTCCTAATATTTCCTAATTTATGTCAACACATCCGTAATTCGTGAAAATGTGTACGCTAGATTTATGCCTATTTTTTCACATCTTAATGGACACCACACTGACTTCCCTCGAGTGGTAATATTTTTCTTTGAAATTATCTATGGTTTACAGAAATGGGAACTACAATGTATAGATACAAGGATACAAGGAAGTTTATTGTCACATGCATATAGTTACTGGAAGTAAGAAATGCAGTGAAATTATGTCTGGTGTCAGCCTATTTGTGCATTAATGGGGGGGGGGGGGGTTTAGTAGAAGAGGGGTTTAGTAGATTAAGTGGCAAGGGCTGCATAAAAAAGGTGGGGGAGGATTTGGATTGGGTGGGGGGCACCAACAAGGAGCACCCAAGAGCAATTGATGAGATGAGAGGAGTGAAGTGTGCGTTGCGCAGCACAGGCGGCCAAGCAAGGGCTCCTTACCCTCAGCAAACTCAACAACGAGAAACAGTTTCCAAGTTGACCTAACTTTCAACTCTGCACAGTATCTCATTAACTGCATGACAGTAGGCTATTTACAATATTTTCTGTTAAGTAGAGTTTGTAAACACGTTATCATCAACTAATGCATGCAACTATGCAATGCATGCAACATGTGTTTGAGCAGGAGAAAGAATAACAATGAATGGATGCAGCAACTACAGAAATTGTAGCCATACTTGCTGCTTTCTTGTAGGCTACTATCTGGTTGCTGGTTAACAGCACATAAAAGCTTATTTAAGCTAATTCACTAGGCTTCAAGGCCATCATGGATATAAAACTTTTTTTGAAAATAACGAAAGGATGGAGGGAACACAACAAAACTTGTTATTTCAGTTATTTCAGATGGGCTACAACAAGGTAGGCAAAATGATGGTGCTTAAAACCTTAGCGCAGCTGGAATAATGCTTAGGCTGATGTTAAAGCGCACGCGATGTTTAAAGCCATACACAACAGTAAATTGGAACAAAACTAAAGGTAACTTTAGCCTTTATAGTTCTGTATAAAGTTGTCCAAATTAATAGGTCATAATTAGGCGTTGTTGTTGTAAAGATATTGCATATAGATGTTGTACTATAGGCCTATATACAAAATTTTTAGGTCACCAATGCACGAACAAAACCGGGAAATGGACAAATATTATCAAGGCTTTGAATGTTTCCGTCTGTGCACGGGGGTGTCTGTAGATTGGTGTGCAACGCATTCATTCATTCAGGCCTGTGGTCATGCATGCACCCTTAAAATAGCATCTGCATTTGCGCCACAGACTTTAGACCAGGGAGTTCCTGGTCTGTGGCGGAATTGTTTTCTGAAACGGCAAAATATCAACAGTGAACGTTTGCGCCGGAACACGCCCCGTCTTTTTTCGCTGAACCGCCCCCGTGGGTGCAATCGAATTCCCTAATTTACAGGCATGTACCTGTGGAGGGAAAATTCCAATATGCGCTGACTGCAAAATAGTAAAGACAAAAGCGTGAGTTTACAAAGTCAATTGCGCTGGGACGCAAGATAGAGGTCTCACATTGAACACCTGAGTCTGGTAAGGCCTGGTCCAGGGGTGTTTTTCCCAAAAGCATTGTCTTACAAAATTGATAGAGATAATTTGAATACTCTCTTTCCTCATTTACCACAGTCAGAGTGTATAATCACATTAATTATTTTTCATACAAGATGATGTTGCAACCTGGTTGGTTTTGAAGTCAGGTCTACATAATATTACCCCACTCAAAGTTGTGCTAAGATTTCTTCAGAAAACTGTAGATAGATTTTTGTGGTCCAGTTTCAAAAAAGTGCTTACCAATCTAAAATGTCCAGACAAAATACATGTTCTTTGTCCCAGTGCTGAGCAGAACATATTGCTATTTCCATGCAGACTTCTGAGTGATCAGCACAACTGTTTGCCTGAAAGAAATTAGAAGAAATACGAATACATCCTTAATATAACCAGTTGCACAAAACTATACCTTTAGGAAACCTATAGGGAACGTTCCCTGCTGGTTTTATTAAGGATACATTTTTTATCCATTAAGAAACGTTCCCTAAAGGTATAGATTTGTGCAACTATTAGGGAACCTTTAGGGAACATTCTCTGATGGTTACATTAAGGATACATTTTTTATCCATTAAGGAATGTTCCCTAAAGGTATAGTTTTGTGCAACTTTTAGGGAACATTTCCTTAAGGTTCCGTAATAGTTCCACAAATGTATATCTATAACTATGTCTGAGCCCAGGGGCCCAGTTCGTAGTCCGTCCATGATGCCAAGAGGTCTAAATACCAATTATTCTCATTTGTTGCTTTAACAGTAGGCTATGAAGTGCATAGTTTTATTTGCATAATATATATTATGCAAATAAAACTATGCACTTACCCCACAGACACACACACAAACACTTTTAAAAAGCTTGATACGCCCCTGCAAGGCTCAGCAAACACACAGGAGACACAGGTTAACGGAAATCAGGCAAAAGGTCCAAAGCACACAAAAGATCCAATAATATAAATATAATAATAATATAATAATAATAAAATAATAATAATAATAATAATAATAATAAAATAATATAAAGAGTTCAAGCAAAAGGTAAGTAAAAAAAAGTGACATTTATTTTTAGAGCACATTTAAACGCAGCTTTCACTGACCAAAGTGCTGTACAGAATAAAATCAAGAAACAAAAAGAAATAAAGCAGAAAAAGCAGACAGACACAGATCAACAATGACAACAGGAGACATGTACAGTTCCAAACAGGGCAACAGACAGACACAGATCAACAATGACAACAGGAGACATGTACAGTTCCAAACAGGGCAACAGACAGACACAGATCAACAATGACAACAGGAGACATGTACAGTTCCAAACAGGGCAACAGACAGACACAGATCAACAATGACAACAGGAGACATGTACAGTTCCAAACAGGGCAACAGACAGACACAGATCAACAATGACAACAGGAGACATGTACAGAGTTACAGACAGGGCAACAGACAGACACAGATCAACAATGACAACAGGAGACATGTACAGTTCCAAACAGGGCAACAGACAGACACAGATCAACAATGACAACAGGAGACATGTACAGAGTTACAGACAGGGCAACAGACAGACACAGATCAACAATGACAACAGGAGACATGTACAGTTCCAAACAGGGCAACAGACAGACACAGATCAACAATGACAACAGGAGACATGTACAGTTCCAAACAGGGCAACAGACAGACACAGATCAACAATGACAACAGGAGACATGTACAGTTACAAACAGGGCAACAGACAGACACAGATCAACAATGACAACAGGAGACATGTACAGTTCCAAACAGGGCAACAGACAGACACAAATCAACAATGACAACAGGAGACATGTACAGTTACAAACAGGGCAACAGACAGAGATTTAGGGAGCTGGGGAGGATAAGGTAAAAAGGTGGGTTTTGAGCCTAGACTTAAAAACACAGATGGATGGAGCATTTTTAATGTCCAGGGGCAATTGGTTCCACAGTCGTGGCGCTGCAACTGCAAAGCCTTGACCGGGGCACATGGAGGAGAGCTTTGTCATTTGATCTGAGAGACCTGGGCAGAGATGGCAAAAGTACTCACTTCCCGTACTCAAGTAGAAGCACAAATACTTGTGTTAAAAAATACTTACTGTACTGATTTAACTTCTTTACTCAGGTAAAAGTAACAAAGTACAGGCTTGGAAATTTACTTAAAGTATAAAAGTAAAAGTAGTCTTGTGAATGACAACCATATTTTATGCAATGGTACCTGGACCACACAAATGTTACTAGAGTGCAAGTGTGGCAGTCTCTCTTTTTAAATCATCCCATAACCTGTTGGGCCCCCCATTCTGAAAAATCTACTTGAGTACATAACGAAGTATTTGTACTTTGTTACTTCCCATCTCTGGTCCTGGGGACTTGGTGCAGATGGAGGAGGTCAGTGATGTAACTAGGGGCCTGCCCAGGGAGTCCAAACAAACAATCCAACTTAACTGGAGTATCTGGCAAGCACTGGAGTAGACGTGGGAAGTTAGGAGCATGGCTGAGACACCTACTGTTATATGTTATTCACCTGGTTTATATAGCTTATGTAGACTAGGGCCTAGGCTATGGGTCCCGTGTGTCTGTCTGCCAAGGGGCCTGCACTAAAAGATTGTGCTGATACCTTTCTCGCCCATTTTTTGTTGTCCCCCCCCCCCCAAAAGTAACCCCAATATACTATCTGCTGAATTATCACTCTATTATTTTCCTTAAAAATTCAACCATGCTGCCTTTTCAGTCAATTTTCACCCTATAAGTCCATTCTTTTCCACACTTTCCCAATTGAAAGATTGAAGACTGTACCATCTGTCAGGGCAAAGTTGAAGATGGACATGATAATGTCAAAATTTGACAAAAGGGTGCAGATGCAGCTAATCTCCAAAGAGGTGGCTATTGTTGTGACATCTGGCTTAAAGGTGCATGCAAATTACTGTACATTTTTGGGCATGTACTCTGTAACGGAATACGTTTTGAAAGTATTCTTCCCAACACTGTTTGTGGGTGAGCTGCTTCTATGTTTAAGTTATTAAGCGTAGATAAACCCTCATGAAACAGACATAGAGAATGAGCAGTTGCTAGTCTATGGGAACATCAATGTAATCAAGGATGAAAGGACTGTTCATTATTTATGGAAGGGGCCACCGGAGGGATTTTGAGTGCTTCAGTCAAAAGTTGCATGACCCTCCCTTGCCTGCTAGAAATTTTTCAATGACCCTCCGACAGAATTGTCAAAAAAGACATGACCCTTCCCTGCCAATTGTTGCTGTCTTCCGCCCACGCTGCTTTGCGCCATGAAGACACACTGTGATAACGTTCTTAAATCAATCTTTCCCGTGAGCTTGCATGCTACCAGTCCTTCCTTTTCAAATGTGTTTCACCATTTGCACAATTTCACAAATAATCATATGGGATTAATAAGGGACCGAAACAATGCATGCCAACCTTTTCCGTGTTTATCACATAATTTAACTTTCCCCCCGCTGTCTTGCCGTTTTAATATTTCCCCATAGAATATCCCATATTAGGCTAGTGACAATGGCCCCACATTTTTTAGATACCCCTACCGGAGGTAGAACTAAACCCAACAATGTTTTTCCTCATCTCTAAGGTCTCCCATATATGAAATGGATTCTTGGCTAAAAATATTTTACTGCTAAGATTGTTAAATTAACAGATATTGTTATACACCTCAAAACCAAAAAAGGACTAAAATATAGCCTGTCCGTATTGGAGTTAAGGCATATAAATTAGTGCAGATCAATCACACAAGCTCTGAAAGCTTGTTTATAGTCATGTTTATAGTCAGGAAGTTGCTTTACCTACTAGAAAAGACTGGATGCGAATATCTTGATGTATGGAATGAATAGAGACATGTACACAACATACACCTAAAATAAGCGGACATGCAAAAAAATAATATCTATGCAGAATGTTTTCATTTACTTTGTGGCTGCTTTGCCAGGGATTATCATAGAAACACATATGATGGCTTGTTGGAAAGGTGGGGTTGTACTGAATCCAATATGACCAAATATGTAAATATAGTATGACACATTAGGGTGTTCTGTCACTCAATGTATGAGGTGTCCAAAATGAAAGAAAACAGAACACTGGCAAAATACAGTCCAAATCACATTATCAGTGGTGAGAAGAATGTTGACAAATTCATTGTTACTGCAAGGTAAGTGCTGATCTACATCTACATTTAATAATGATACATTTCATATGAAACACAGATCCAATTGAATCAGGTTAACATTGGAATGGAACACCTTTATTAAAATATTTACATTCACTTGAATTTTGTTTTGGTCATGTCATTACTGAATAATGGAAAATAATATTGTTAGCTTTTGTCTATCCAGACCAGCAGTGGACAGTAGAGCCTACACTGCTTACTTCACCCCTAAGTAGCTAAACAGTTAGTTGTAGAAACTACTTTCCCTAGCTAAGAAAGTACTTAGCCCTCTGACTAATGTTGCATGTGTAATTCAACTTGATTTGCATTTCAATGAAATATCTGAAATGTATATCATTTTTCCTTTTCACTAGTCTCTTGAATTATGGAGAATGTCTTACAGACATTGGATCCAAAGCTTTGTATCATTTGTGGAAAACATTTTGAAAAGGGCAAGAAAAAAGATTCCTATGTCTAAAACCCCACAGTAGAAGGCCTCCAACGCATACTTACCCTTGCTCAGCAGAGAGAGAGATGGTGATGTCCATAAAAATGGCTCCATATACAGATGATATTTCCTCCAAAATCAAAGTTTCATATCATGTATCATGTAGAGCGAACTACTGCAGTAAGACAAAAATCAGTGTGCAGCAGCAAGTTGCAAATGTTGAGAGTGAGAGCACCAAGAAGGCTGAGTAGGGCTGATACAACATAATTTCAAATATGGAGAGATTGTTTCATTTGTGGTAAGGCCAACTCTAAACCAGAACCCCTGACAGCAATTTCAACTGGAACAGGCGCAAGTACTAGAGACAAGGTCCTTCGGGCAGCTGAAAGGCTTGATGAAGATAAAAAGGGAGATCCAAGGTCTAACAAGAGCCAAGGAGCAGGACCGGAGCACTCAATGCTTAAAGTGATCTTAATGCTTAATACTTAATCTGAAAGATTCCAGGGTCTGGTTTACCAGGCCATACCTCCGGTAGGGGTATCTCAAAAACTAAAGCCCTTTCTGACCATTTGTCACTAGCCTATATTTTAATACTCTCATAACATTAGCCCTGCAATCGGGCCTGTCTCTGTGTTGCCCTGTTGCCAGGGCCGGCCCGAGGCATAAGCGAACTAAGCGGCTGCTTGGGGCCCCCAATCGAGTTTCTTTCTTTTTTTTTTTACATAATAAATAACGTAAACAAGTGACATCAATGAATGAATAAATGAAACAATTAATAATTTAAAACAAGAAAATTCTGATTTCATGATCAATATGCTTGCCTACCTCTACTGTGTCTGCCAGCCTTTGAGTCACGCGCATAAACTAGACACCTCGGATGCATAGACAATTCGTGCAGACACTGCATCAAGTTCAAAAATCGGAAGAGACGGTAATGTTAAGAAAAGTATCCCTCTGGTGCCAAAAACAGTAAGAAGAAAATGACAGAGGAGGAGAAAAACGAGCAAGATACAGGTATGTTTGCATGATTATTTACAGTATGTTTTGTGCTTGAGGCAGCTAGCTAGCTGTCATGATCTAATAATATAAGCCATCACCAGAGCTAAATCTCCGCCATCAACAGAGAAATGTCTCCCATTAATATATATTTATCTAGATGTATTTCAGATGTCAAGGATATTGGGATTGTTTTGGATGTTTAATCAAGCATGTACCCTAGCCATAGGTGGGCTTTTGTTGTAAATTAAAGTTAGCTAGCTGACTGACGTGGACATTAGCACTAGCTACATGAAAACGTACTGTAGCTGAAGGCAAATGTACCACAGAGGGATTGTTTCTGATTTCGCACCTGAAAGTGTTGATAGTTTATTACTGTTCTATAATATGTGACATAGTGGTAAGTCTGATAGCAACAGCAGGCTAAGCCCAGGCTCCCAGTCACAACCCCAACCCACTGACTAGCGCGACTCTGGGCAATCGTAACGTTCCAGCTTCATAGGCAAAGATGGAAGTACGTGCAGTCTGGCAGTACGTGCGCTCTGCTCTATGATCTTTAGAGAGAGATGGTAGTGTTTGAGAAAATATACCATGTTGGGTGGGGAGACTTCTGTGATGAAAATAGACTTACATTTGATTAAGATAGTGGCAAGTGATGTAGCGGTGCTACCATAATATTTAGGCTGCAGTAGATCACCATGTTAAGCGTTCACCATACTGCAATTAAGTATACTTTTGATTATGCCTCATTTGCCAATAGAATATGAATTGTTACATGTGGAATTGCTTGTTGATGAGTGTAAGTAATGATAGCAAAATAAACTCATTCTGCTCGATCAAATATGCACTTATGCAATTTTTTTTTTTTTTCAGAGACACTGTTGAAGTACTTTGGAGCACATCTCTACCACTACCTAACTCTACCTCATCAAGTGTCTGCCTCCATGGCTGATGACACAGAAGGTGAGGTTTTCTTGATGGCAAATGGTTACATAGCCTGTTAATATGACATGACACATTTAACATAGTTTTTGTTTTATTTATTTATGTATTTATTTAATCATTGCAGGTTTGTCCACTGCAGAGTTGCAGATACCTGAAAGCCAGGAACGAAGTAGGAATAAGTATCTATTTTTTGGGACATTTTATTTTTGATTATTAATGTTTGTCTATTTTGGTTTTATTTTGTAGTTGAAGATTGCTCATTTAATGCACATTTGCGGATTTGTTCTGCAAATCTGTTGAAAAACAAGTCATTAAACGGATGTACTTGTTTACAACAAATACAAATGCTGTTGTATTTTGTTATTTGTCAATTCAACTTCAGTAAACCACCCTTAGTGCTTCACTTTGAATATGAATGTTTGAAATAAATCTGTAAATAATAAATCAATAAGTACCCTCTAAGATTAAAAGGTGACAGGGTTGGGGTAAATAACAACTAATACATTGGTTTACCAAGCACTTGGGGCCAGAAGTCTAGAGCGGAGCCCCAAAACATTTTTGCCATGTGAGCAAGGATGGATTACTGAATGAGCCTACTGAGTCCTTATGCATCTGTGTCCAGGGGGACAGTAGTTCATAATCAGTCACTGTATTAATACATAACCTTACTGTATTAATTTATAATATGACATTATAGTGTGAAGTTGTCAATTATCGCCAAGCACAGGTGACTCACAGGTGCGTTGTGGGAGGGGGCCCCCAAATCAAATTCTGCTTAGGGCCCCCAAAAAGCTCGGGCCGGCACTGCCTGTTGCTATCCCCTTGCCCTTCCAACTAAACAGATGTCTTCAAATCATCGTTCTCCTTGCTTGAAGGCGAACTTAGAGCGATGTTAACCTATTTTAAGTTTAACGGCGTGATTGTCGTGAGAGCACGATTCATTGGTGCTTGCATAGTGTTCGGCCGTAAGTCTACGTGTGCACCTGCCTACCATCAGCTACTAGAGAAAGAATTTCCCCTGTTTGTATGTTCACTCCAAGTTGGCCTATCATAACTTACCAACTTTGCACTGTAGACCATAAGCTGGCTATTTATATTTTTCTGTGAAATAACCAAATGTATTTGTTCAACTTTCTTAAGCAGAATTACGCACTAGGTTACTTGGAACGTAACACATTTTTGTTTGCGCAGGAGAGAGAATGACAGCGATTAACAAATTGCACTTGTTGCTGTTTACCAATAAATACTATATATTTTTGCAAACAACAAAAACAGAAATGATGGAGACAGCAAAGCTAGAGATTGGACAGGAACAAGGTCAATTGGTAGATATGCTGGTCAAAACGTTGCAGCTGGATGTGGATGAATGAAGCACAAGTATGCTTTACTAATGTTAAGCATGCACGCTGTTTAACGTTAGGTATACTAACAGTAAGCCAAAGGTAAATGTAGCCTTTTTAGGGCTGTGTAAAGTTGACCAAAATACTCTAATATAGGCTGTTAGGCGTGAATGAAGTAGGCTACTTTGTTGCTACAACTGCAATGGTAGACGACGTTAATGGGGACGAATGTTGAAATTTTCCCGTAATTTGGGTGAGAAACCGGGGGCATCTCCCTTATTTTCAATGTTCAATGTTGACAGCTACAGTATGGAATGAAAGAGAACGTAATATGGCGCTAGAAATCACATTCCCTCTAGAACCTTTGCTAGTGCCTAGATGTCCCTCAGTCTCCATTGAGGCCTAGTCCACACGTACCAAACTGATCTTTTTTTCCTCCTTCTTCCCTGGAACCGTATCAAGAATATTTGCGTCCAAACGGATCCATCTCAACACGTTACTTCATACGTGGCACTGTGTCTTTACAGAAATTCACCAAAACTTGCAAAATGTGCGCTTTAAAAACAGACAGAATAGGCTACGGCGAAATGGCTAGTGCAAGGAAACCAGAATTGTTTGTGTGGACTGATGGTGAACTGTCAACTGTAGCCAACTGTAAAACTAATAAACTTTATTTTACGGTTTGTGAAGGGTGCAGTCCCGTCCTTTATTTGGCTAACGCAGGTAGGCCTACTAATCACCTTTACTTTCTTTGGTTGTAGGATAGTCCGTGATTCACATTAGTTTTGGCTATCACCGCAATTAGGCTACTAAACGCAAGGCTTACCCAAGTTCTAGGCTATTCTGTTGCCACATTCATAATATTGCTATAAAACCTTCGTTAGTAACAGTCAATACTTTTGCCTGCATCAAATCGTGCATTCGCATTCAGTGTGCTACCATCGGCTTAACGTGAGTTCTAAGCGTCTTTGTATGCTTATATCTGATTTCACTCGACTGTGAATGCATGTATATATGTTGTAAGACATGTAAAATAAATGAATGACACTGGCACTACGCACAAATTAATGTAGCCTAAACTTACACCGCACTTTCCTAATAACTGAAGTTCTCTCGCATCACTGACAGTAGCTAGAATGCATAAAAAAACACCGGGAAAAACTGTGTTCAGTCCACCAAGTCAAAAGCTATCGGCGCTGCGCATCAGTTGTGATATTTATCTTAACGGAGTGTAATCGTAGGTAATGTCATGTATGAAAACTAGTATTGTTAGGCAATACTATAAGTGCAAGTCCAGGGCAGCTGAGGTGTGGCGATGACATCATCGATACGCAAGCAGGATGTGCGGTTTCGCTGTCTAAACGAACTCAAACGGGCTACGGTTTCAGATTTCTCCACTCTAGGACCAGGTTTCAGAAAAGTGCGGTTTCGGGCAGTGCGTTTACAGGATTCGTTTGGACGCTCGGCCAAGACGAAGCAAAACCTCTGCCTTTAACCTAAAAAGCGTCTCCGTGTGGA
Source organism: Alosa sapidissima (assembly GCF_018492685.1). Classification (NCBI taxonomy): domain Eukaryota; kingdom Metazoa; phylum Chordata; class Actinopteri; order Clupeiformes; family Clupeidae; genus Alosa; species Alosa sapidissima. The sequence goes on from NC_055969.1 coordinate 18,324,751, forward strand.
CAGGCCCTGAGTCTCTACGAAGGCCGCAGCGCGAGGCCTTTATCTTGCTACTCTGCAAGAAAGAAGGAAATGAGGGGTAAACGTGGTGTGCAGAGAGGGGTGCCCGAAGTGTGAAGACTGAGACTGAGAGCTACATGGAAAAATATGCACCAAACAGGCCATTTTGAAATGTTGCTGTTTTCATGATTACAAAAGTTGGGTGACCCCCCCCCCCCCCTCCTAGACTAAAAAAAGTTGGGTGACCCTCCCCTCAACAAAGAATAAAAAGACATGACCCTCCTCTATTTTCCGGTGGTCCATTCCATAAATATACCGAACAGTCCCTAAGTGAGTGTTGAATACACCAAGATGTAAAGGTTTTGTGTTCCCTTCAGATTGCTATAAAGCATATTTGGTAACACTTTCTATGAAGGTCACTGTTATGCATACTGAGTTTCATTCATGCATGAAATCACTAAGCAAAAGTTGTTCTAACATCAGTAGCCTACAGTGTGCCCACGATGTTTAGTTATGAGAAGGCAGGGTCAGAGGTATGAATTATACAAAATGAACTGAGATTTTTGGTCCATAATGAAATAATCTGGTATAACCATTAGTTATAATGCATTAAAGCAACAGTTAATAAAGCATTATGAAGATTGCTAACAAGTCTAATGCTTGTTTGTGAACTATTGTAATTATTATTATAATTTCTATGATCGCATTATAAGGTGTTACGAATGTATGCATAACTCATTATAACAGTGACTTTCATAGAAAGTGTTACCGCATCAGTCATTATTGGCAAGGAAATCGTAAAGTGGAAATCGTAAAGTGAATGCACATAGGGAAGTCAAAACATGTTACAAATTCTGATCCCAATTAATTCTGATTCTGATTAAAAACAATACACTCATATATTCTGAAGAGACTTTTATTATGTAGAAGTTACAGAATGGCCACAGTAATCAGGATATTAATCCAAATTAGTGACTGCCTGGTCAGAAGATTTTGCTGCAGGATTTACTCTGCAGCCTCCTTGCTCTGAGAAAGAGAAATTGAAGAATGGAATTAAATTGAGTATGAACATATGATGGCTTATAATACATTGGAATATGGCAAATTAGATTTACCTTTCCAGCATCACGGCTCTTTGCTCTCATCTTGTTGACCTGGGATTCAGCAATGTCAGCACGCTCCTCAGCCTCCTCCAGCTCATGCTGAACCTTCCTGAACTTAGACAGGTGGGAGTTGGATTGCTCCTCCTAATAATGAGAAAATATGTTTGAGTGCAGAGGCTTTTGTTTTGAAGCAAATAAAAAAATGTTGTGTGTCTATGGAGATTCATTTAGGGTCCAGGTGATAGCATTTCTTTTAAAACGTTTACTTTCAAAACACTGAACTTAAAGGACTAAGAGATACAAAATGTTTTGGTGTTCATCCTTCCTGTTACATTCATTACAACTGATGCAGTTTGGATGAACCGAAAAGTTGTTTATTTGTTTTATTCTTTTTAGTCCTATTAAACTATAATTTTTATTAATACGAAAGGCAAGATATTTGACCATCTAGGTAACACAAGAAACTACTTACAGCCTCCTCAGCCTGTCTCTTGTAGGATTTGACCTTCAATTGCAGCTTGTCAACTAGGTCCTGCAGTCTGGTGACGTTTTTCTTGTCCTCCTCAGTCTGAAAAGAAAAACAATCTGTCTAACATTGTCCTCCTCGAGATAAATTATGTTCAATAGTGGTGAAAGAAACTTTGTACCTGGTAGGTAAGCTCCTTCACTCTCCTTTCGTATTTGCGGACTCCCTTGACAGCCTCAATACCACGTCGTTGTTCATTCTCAATCTCACTTTCCAACTCACGAACCTTTACATAAGCAAGATCTTCATTTCAGACACGGTCTTCATTTTATTTATTACATTCTGAATATTTCACCCAAGTTTAGTCACTTACTCTGGACTCCAGTTTCTGGAGTTGTTTCTTGCCACCCTTCATGGCCAGATTCTCAGCCTCATCCAGGCGGTGCTGCAGATCCTTCACAGTGACCTCCAGGTTCTTCTTCATCCTCTCCAGATGAGAACTGGTGTCCTGCTCCTTCTTCAGCTCCTCTGCCATCATGGCAGCCTGAAAAATGGGAAATTGTGTTAGATCACACTAGCTACATACAGTATTTAGCTCATATATACAGTGCTAAAGTGCAAAAGAAAACATTGCTTACATCAGTGATGGCTTTCTTGGCCTTGTCCTCAGCATTTCTAGCCTCCTGGACGATGTCATCAACCTCACCTTGGATCTGAACCAAGTCAGCCTCAAGCTTCTTCTTGGTGTTAATCAGACTTGTGTTCTAACATTCAGAAATCATTTCAAATATGTTATATGGTGAAAAATCTTTTGAAAGAACTGCGGGTACAATTGAAAATATTTTTTTGTGAGAAAAATATACCCCCACCTGAGAATGCAGGAGGCCAACACGTTCACTGGCATCAACCAGCTCCTGTTCAGCCACTTTGCGGCCTCTCTCTGTCTGCTCCAGAGCAACTCTGAGCTCCTCAATCTCAGCCACCATCAGGGTGTTCCTGCGCTCCACCATGGCAACCTGTTCCTTCATGTCTTCCTGTCCTCTGACAGCATCATCAAGGTGCAGTTGGGCATCCTAATAAAAAAACAAATGGAATGACAAAAGATGTGCCATACTACCAAGAGAGAGTTCAGACAAAATCATATAATGATTTATGGACATTCTTGAACTAAATAGTAATTGTGGTAGGATAGGATCCTTGTACTATTTTCTTGCATAACTGACCTTGAGTTGACCCTGCACATTTCTCAGTTGTTTCTGGGACTCAGAAGCCTGGCGGTTAGCATGGCTCAACTGAATCTCCATCTCATTGAGGTCTCCCTCCATCTTCTTCTTGATTCTCAGGGCATCATTTCTGCTCCTGATCTCAGAGTCCAGAGTGCTCTGCATGGTGTCGATTATCCTCTGGCTGTTCCTCTTGATCTGCTCCATCTCCTCATCCTTCTCTGCAAGTTTCCTGTCAATCTCACCCTTGATCTGGTTGAGTTCAAGTTGGACACGAAGAATCTTGGACTCCTCATGCTCAAGAGTTCCCTAAACAAGAAAATTAAGAATTTTTAAATATAAATAACATCATAATTTCCGTTTCTCACTGTGTAGGAAAGCCCTCCTGATTTTGTACCTCAGCCTCTTCCAAGGCTGTCTGGATCTCAGACTTTTCAGTTTCTACAGTCTTCTTGGCCTTCTCCAGCTCATGGATGCTCTTTCCAGTCTCACCAAGCTGCTCAGTCAGATCCGAGATCTCTTCTGCAAATATACAGTTATATTACAGCAAACATCTGAAAGTTTGAAAAAAAAAATTGAGTGGGATATGTATTGGGTTATTTTTGACTCACGTTGCAAATTCTTGTTTTCCCTCTTCAGGGTCTCTAGGTGGTCAAGAGACTCCTCATAGGAGTTCTTCATCTTGAACAGCTCAGTGCTGAGAGAACGAGCCTCTTTCAGGGCACCCTCCAACTCTGCCTGACCCTCCTCGTATTTCTGCTTCCATTCTGCCAGGACCTTTTAGAAACAATTTTTGTTGTGAGGCTTATACTGTACTTATTCACCTACATTCCACATCTAAAATGATGTTTGAAGGTATTACCTTGTCAAAGTTTCTTTGCTTCTTGTCAAGGTTGGCAGCTAGACCATTGGCTCTCTCCACATCAATCATGAGGTCCTCAACCTCACCCTGAAGTCTCTGCTTGGTCTTATCTAGAGAGGCACATTTTGAGTTGACAGCCTCAATTTGCTCCTCAGCATCCTGGAGACGCTGGGCAAGCTTTTTTCTGAAGGAAAAAGCATCAGATTTAACACAGGAAACATGATGATTTTTTAGAATGTTTTAGTGAACAAAATCCATATCTAAGTTTTTGCATCTTTAGCACATACTTGGACTCCTCAAGCTCCTCAGTGCGCTGGATTGCATCAGTTTCGTACTTGGTCCTCCACTGAGCAACCTCGCTGTTGGCCTTAGACATGCCACGTTGAAGCTCAGCCTTTGCTTCCTGCTCCTCCTCAAACTGCTCCCTTAGAAGGTCGCAGTCGTGACGAGCAGACTGAACAGCATGAGCCAGGGCATTCTTGGCCTGTTTGTTAACAAGTAAGGGTGTTTATGAAAGCATTTCCCCAAATGTGATCGATGTAATCCAAATTCTTCATTTCATGTAAAGGCAACAGTACTGTACCTTGACTTCCTCTTCATTCAGTCTCTTCAGCTCCTCAACTTGCTGAGTGAAGGCCTGCTTGCTTCTGGTCAGCTGAGACACAAGAGCATCTTTCTCCTCAACCTGGCGGCCAAGCTCACCATTTTCAGTCTGAAGTCTTGCTCTCTGACCACTGAGGTCATTGACCTGACGGGAAACCTCATCACTCTTGGCCTTGGTTTCACTGAGTTGGTCTTCAAGGGTGCGGCACATCTTCTCAAGATTTGTCTGTTTATGAAAATGTCCGTTAGTAGCAAAAAGTTAATGAAATTATTGTAAGTTGATTGGTTTACAAGATAGCATGAGGGTAAACATCTCACCAACCTTAGATTTAGCAACAGCTTCCATATTGCTGGAGAGATCATCAATCTCCATCTTGTATTCACTCTTCTCCTTCTCAAGCTTCTGCTTGACACGTTGGAGGTTGTCAATCTGCTCTCCCAGCTCAGCAACGCTGTCTGCCTGCTTCTTGCGGAGAGCTGCCGCAGTGGCTTCATGCTGAAGGGTGGACTCTTCAAGGTCACGACGCAACTTCTGGAACTCAGCCTCACGCTTTTTGTTCATCTCAATTTGAGCAGCAGTGGCACCACCAGCTTCCTCAAGCCTCTCACTGATCTCCTCAAGTTCCCTGGAGAGATCAGCTCTCTGCTTCTCAACCTTGGCACGAGCTGCACGCTCAGACTCAATCTCTTCCTCCAGTTCCTCAATGCGGGCCTATTGAAAAAAAATATTATGTTAGTAAGACAGAAAACCGCAAAAATGCTCAGAGTTTGTGTTGGTGAACAATAATTAAACCTGAAGCTCCTTGATCTTTTTCTGCAGCTGAGCACCAAGTGATTGTTCATCTTCAATCTTACTAAGAAGTTGACTTGTTTCAAAGTCCTTTCTGATTAGAAAAAGATTGGAGAAAATGAAGATTAATTTCTGAAGTTGGCTGCATACATGGGAATTGAACAGTGATATGTTGTAATAAATAATGCCTTTACTTCTTAATCTTCTCATCAGACTGTTGCTTGTCATTCTCCAGATCCATGATGGTCTCCTGGGCCAGCTTCAGGTCACCCTCAAGCTTTCTCTTGACTCTTTCAAGGTCCATACGGAGCTTCTTTTCTTGCTCCAGGGAACCCTCAAGCTGTCAATTTGAAGTGTGAGGTGAGTATGTGGTAAATGGTCAAATTTCAGTGTGAGAAGTTGTCAAATGTTGATTTTTGTACTTACATCATCCACTTGCTGTTCAAGCTTAGTCTTGGATTTGGTCAGAGTGTTGACTTTGTCTTCCTCTGCTTGAAGATCATCAAGAGTCTGCTGGTGGGCCTCTTGGAGGGCTTTCTTCTCCTTTGTCAGCTTAGCAATGGACTCATCCTGAGAGGCCATCTCTTCAGTTAGGTTCTTGACCTGCACATAGAAAGTTTTACATTAGTGAACAGTGTAAATAAGATACTTTATTTTCGACGGACTAAATTGATTGGCCTTTTATAAATCCCAACCTTGTTCTCGGTGGCATGTTTCTCCTTCTCCACTTTGGCCAAGGTGAGCTCCAGATCATCAATGTCCTTCTTGAGCTCAGAGCACTCATCCTCCAGTTTCCTCTTCTTGGCAGTCAGCTCAGCATTGATTTCCTCTTCATCCTCCAGTCTCTCAGTTGTCTCTTTGAGCTTGGCCTCAAGCTGGATCTTACTTTTAATAAGACCCTCACACCTCTCCTCAGCATCATTGAGACCCTCATTTCCCTATTATAAATATAAGATAGAAGCATGGCAATATATCATTTGTATTGAAAACATAATGCTGAGACTGGTTAGTGGTATGATTGTGAATAATGAAATATTACAATATACGCTTACAGATGACACTTGCAGCGCCAGGTCATTCCTCTCTTGCACCAGAGCCACCATCTTCTCCTCTAGCTCCTTCTTTCTGGCTGTTGCTTTTGCACAGTCCTCTTTGAGTTTGTCATAGTTCTGCTTCATGTTGGCCAGCTCCTTCTCAGTTTCAGCACTCTTCAGGAGAGGCTTAATCTTGTAGTAAACCTTCATCCAAGGCCAAGTCTTGACATTCATGAATGAGCGGATATTGTACTGGATGGTGTAGATAGACTCTCTACACAAGAAGGGTGGTGAAATGTATCCTTAATATAGGTTGTATAATTATAATTACATGAATTGTGTAGAACGGAGGGATGTAACCATATCAAAATCTTACGATACGATAGTACCCCGATAACAAGTCCACGTTACGATATGTATTGCAATACTGCAGAGATGTAACAATATAAATCCCTCAATACGATACCTCGGTAACAAGTCATGGTAAAATATTTATTGTGAAATTGTGCGAAAAAGGCAAATTAAGACTTGGAAAATGAAAACATTTACACTCATATCATTTACTACCAGATCACCAATCTCCTTTGCAGTTTGCCTACTATGTTTCAGTCTGACCTGTGCATTCATAGATGAGTTTATTCGTTCGGTTGATACATAAAACATAAATTCAAACTCTCATTTGGAGGCACTGCATAGTTGCATAAGATGTGTGTGTGTGTGTAGCCTGTACATGTCTTACCAACTTTTCAAATAGTTTACTGTTAAATGTAACTATTGTATTGTTCTTATTTGTATGTCGCTTTGGACAAAGGCGTCTGCTAAATACCATAACCATAACCATAACATGATTAAACATTGACAGATCCCGTCATCAGCTCAACTCTTATAACAGGTCTAATCAAATATAGACCGGAGACGCAGATGAAAAATAGCATGAGAAACACTTGACACTTGAAACTCTTGTATTCATGCTCTACATGTATATTGTCTCGTCAACACCGGCATCTACCATTTTTGCTGTAGGCCTAGATCTGTAGAGGCAACCGAAGAGCAGAGCGCAAAGGATAATAGCCACGAATAGGACGATGGTCTCTGTAATTTTTATTTTATCTTCACTCTGCTCCACGGCAGCTGAAACTGTTTTTTGCACAGGAGACCTATCGTTTGATACCATACCATCACATGTCCATGATGATATCGAGACACTTTTGTGATTGCGATATCGTGAAATTGGAAATAGATTTACATCCCTAGCAGAAAGTGTAATAGGATATTCTCAAACATATTTTTGAGAAAAATAAAAAAATATTAATATAGCTAATCATTTAGCAAACAGCAATGCACTATCAATTGAGAGGGATACCGAGGCGGACTATACAATTAATATGCCTACTTCTCATACTATAGCAGTCTTGCAGACTTCTGAGTTCTTTTGATATACAAATTTACCTCCTTTCCATCATCTTTGAAAACTCCCTCCTCATCAGGTATGCACGGCAGAGAGCCTGAGTCATTGTGACCAGGGAAACCAGTTTCTCATCTCGCATCTCCTCAAGGTCACCCAGCAGACCAGCTTTAAAGAACACCTGAGGGATGAATGAAAATATAAGCATCTATTTGGCACAGAAAAAGCTGTGCTCTAATTTGTACTCATGAGATACAGATAATAAATTGCATGAAACCTATTTACCTTTGTGTGTCCAAACATGTATTGCGTGTGATCAACATCAATGGATCCCAAGAGCTTCTCAGCAGCCTTCTTGTTATCAATGAACTGACCCTCAGGGATGACACTGGCATTTAGCACTTTGTATCTGGAGAGAATAAATGAATGTCCATATATAGCATTACTTTTTCCTCAAATGCAGTATTGAATATGTGTAATATTTCATTGGCTTTCTAAGTTCACCTCTGCTTGAAGTCACCATAGAGGATTCTGCTTGGGAAACCCTTTCTGCAGATTCTGATACCCTCCAGCACACCATTGCACCTGAGCTGGTGGATGACCAGGAAGTTCTGCATATAACCTGTGAAATAAATGGCATGAGATCTTCTATTTGCAATGTACATGTAATATATGAATAATGCACACATCTTTATTGACTACCAAACGCTCTTTACCTGGTTTCTTAATTTCATTTGGAATCAGACAACGCACAAAGTGAGGATGGGTGCTCCTCAAGTTGGTCATCAGTTTACCCAAGTTCTCCTGTTGGGATAAGAATGCAATCAAAACATCCTCTTCACCATTCTATTAGATGATTGATTTGTTGTTATTGGTTTAATATACACACCCTGAACTGTGATGACACAGTCTGCATGGAGCCACCCTTCTTCTTCTTCTTACCACCACCAGCCTCTGTTGACATACACATTATTCAATAATTGAGGTATAAATGGGATATTTTTGCATTAGCTTGTAGACTTGTATATGTGTTTTGTTACCCTCAACAACAGGTGGGTACAAGACAGGCAGAAGTTTTACTCCCGACTTCATGTACAGCTGCACAACAGAATCGTTCAGTGGATCCTTGTTCTTGTCCAGCCACCCAGTAATATTGTAGTCCACAGTGCCGGCATAGTGCACCAGGGAGAAGTGGGCCTCAGCCTTGCCTTTGGCAGGCTTGGGTTTCTCAAAGGCCTTATTTTTGCCAAGATGCTGGTCATACAGCTTGTTCTTGAAAGTGGTGTCAGAGGCCTTGGGGAACATGCACTCCTCTTCAAGGATGGCAAAGATTCCCATAGGCTGTTGGAAAAATTAGCTTAGGTTTAAAAGTGGATATTAAAAAACAATACAAATCTAGCACTTGGCTCATTTGACTGATTAAAACTGACCTTCTCAATGAGCTCAATGCAAGCGGCTAAGTCCATGCCGAAGTCAATGAACTCCCATACAATGCCCTCTTTCTTGTACTCCTCTTGCTCCAGAACGAACATGGTGTGGTTGAAGAACTGTTGCAGTTTCTCATTGGTGAAGTTGATGCATAACTGTTCCATGCTGTTGTACTGTGATTAAAAAATAGTTTGTAATATGAATGTACCCTACTGAAATTATACTACATTGTGGAGTGAAAAATAGTGTTAACTCATGCTTACATCAAAAATCTCAAAGCCAGCAATATCCAGCACACCGATATAGAACTGCCTTGGTTGTTTAGTGTCCAGCATCTGGTTTATGCGGATGACCATCCACAAGAACATTCTCTCATAAATGGACTTGGACAAGGCCGACACTGAGTTATTGACCTGAAACAGAATATTCAAGTAGTGGTCATCCTATGCTCAGAGAAAAAAGCAGGTCATTTTACTACTAGCAATTCTGTCCAAATACTACCAAGTAGTTTGTCATCTGAAGATAACTTTTTAGTGACTAAAATAATACCTGTGGCACAGTCTGGCCCTTGGTGACATACTCATTTCCGACTTTCACTCTTGGGTAGCATAAAGCTTTCAGCATGTCAGCGGAGTTCAGGCCCAAGAGGTAAGAGATTTTGTCGGCAGCTAAAAAAAAGTGCAACAGTGAAGCATTTTGGTTATTTGAAATGTATAGCGACCAATTGCATACTCCAAACAAATTTGGGACAGCATACATGTATGAAACAAGTTTGTCCACCTCAGTCTCCTCTCCCTAAGTCAAAACATTTGTCCAAGATAGTGTTAGGTTAAAGACTATATGTCTCACAAAAAACATAAAGATATCTGAGTGAATATTGTTTTGTAAATGTTTGTCTTAAAATAAAGATAGATACTTTAAACGTATTGATCCAGAGGGAAATTTAGAATATGAATATAGATGAATACACATCTGTTGATATAAATAACATGGTGGTAAAACAATTTTGTGCATGGTGTATCATCGTTAATTTTATTGCTTGACAATCAATCGTCCCGGGTTCACTTTCCGAATCTGCCAGTGCCAGTCCGTTTTTGTCATTTTTGATAAAAGTGTTTACTAGATATCAGTCATATTTAACTTTAAATTAACATAATAAAATTACCTCAATAACTAAGAGTACCTTATAGTTATTACTAGAACTGACGGATTGAGTAGAGTGTCGTAACTTACTCTCAGTGCCATCAGGCTCAGCCTGCTCCTCGCGCTGCTTCTGCTTGAATTTCATGTTACCATGATGGAGCACAGCACCAGTCAGCTTGTAAATGGTGACTTTCTCCTCTCCAGTGAAACCCAGGATGTCAATGGCATCCTATAATGGTGAATTATTTGATTATTTTAAAGCTTTCTTCAATAAATTGAAGAGGGGAAAACACATTATTGGTAGACTTACATCAGTGGCATCCAACTCCTCTTTGTCATCAATACTGGCCACAGCGATCTGACCCTGACTGCACGTTGGGAAGTCATAGGGGTTGGATGTGATGAGGCACATTTCTGTCAGGATCAAAACATTATTTTACAAATTCAGAATTAATTTATTGATTTTTGAACCTTTGGTGAATATGGTGAAATTATGGTGAAAACCATACCTATAATTTCAGGCTTGTGGTTGGTCATCATCTGGAAGAAGATGTGGTAGCCTCTCTCATCAGGAAGCTGGAATGTCACTCTAGACTTCTCCAGCAGATCTTTTTACACAGGGAAGGATGTATTTTCATTTGATACATTTAAGGCAATAAAAGAACATTTCTACTTGGAACAATTATACTTACAAGTCTCAATATCAGCACTAGCCAGTTTTCCAGATGTGGCAAAGTGAATTCTGATGAATTTACCCTGTTTGAGATTACATTTTGACATAACATGTATTAATTAAACTCATGCTTTTCACCAAAGCAGGTTACACATGAGGAAAATATTAAAGTATTCAATAAATATTAAAATATTCAGTAATAGACCTAAGAGTAACAATAAGTACTGCCTTTACTACTGTAATACAAAAAGCAAAAGATGATAGTGTAGAGGTTTAAATAGACATCGGAGGATGTTTTTCAAAAAAGATACTAATAGATATAAAACAAAGTGCATGATAAGTTTGAGTTCCTTAACCCTAAGAAGTTGATTTTATCTAAAAACGAAAAAAAAAAACATGTAAGAGATTAGATGAGACACTAAACTTACGAAACGTGAAGAGTTGTCATTCCTCACAGTCTTGGCATTACCATAAGCCTCGAGCAGTGGGTTTGCAGCAATAATCTGGTCTTCAAGAGAGCCCTGCAAGTCAACAGATATATTGTCATTGAAGTTAATGTCTGTGTTGCTATGTGATAATTAGCCTATAACTATGCAAGGGGTCCTATACCTTAATTTTTCCACTGCTGCCGGCTTGTGCGTCTGACTTCTTCCCACCAGACACTGCAATTGTTGCAAAGTACTGGATGACACGCTTGGTGTTTACAGTCTTGCCAGCACCAGATTCTCCGCTGTATTAGACAGAAAATATTGCAATTTTTTATATCATAATTACAAAGTGTACCAGAAGAGCATATAGAAGATAATGTAAAGATTTAGCCTTTAAATAATGTCAACAGTTTTAAGGGATGCATGGACACTTACGTAATCAGGACAGACTGATTCTCTCTGTCTGTGGGACAGAATAGAGATTGACATGAATGGTTCATTTTACATACCAGTAAATGAATCAAATATATAATGTATTATTCAGTGATGGGTTTAAAACTGAAAGCATACCTTGAAGCATGAACTGAAATGCGTTGTCAGAGACAGAGAAGATGTGGGGCGGGGCCTCCACACGCTTCTTGCCTCTGTAGGCATTCACCACTTCTTGATCGTATACGGGGAGCCACTTGTAGGGGTTCACAGTGACACAGAAAAGTCCAGAGTAGGTCTAGAATGAAGAAATAAAGAAAACTGTTTTTTCAGCTTTTCAAATTCATTTTATTTTCTTAATTTATTTAAAAGTGTAATGCTTACATAGATCATCCATGCCGCATAACGCTCTTTGAGGTTATACAGGACGGAGGCTTCATTGAGGTGGGTCATCATGGCCATGTCCTCAATTTTGTCGTATTTGGGAGGATTCAAGGGGAAGACTTCATCTTCCTTCACTGTCTTTTCCTAAAACCAATGTAGAAAACAGCTTTAACAAAGAGATGTACTCAAGAAACTTTCTGTGAAAATGTAATTTCAACAGCCTTGCTAAAGTACCTCCTTTTTTTCAAGCGTTTCAACAACGACTTTGCCACCATCCTTCTTTTTAATTGTACCCTTGACGTACAAGTCCTCTTTATCAACCACAAAGCAAGCAGTCTTTGCATCAAAGGGCTTGGACTGGGCCTCAATTCTCTCCCTCTCAGGCTTACGAAGGTAGATGGCAGCCTTGCCATACGCGGCCATATCACCGTCCCCCATTGTTGCTGGTTACTGCATTAATTATAAAGATGAGGAGCAAACTGTTTCAACATAAAATGCTTTGCACAATCAGACATAGAAACAGAAACAGTACTGTAAATAAAGTAGTTGACAGTGATTAGGGGACAAAACCACAGTTGTTTGCCAGACCTCCGAGCTTATCAATGTACATAGGGTACTCAAACTGCAATTCATTAAAAGTCAAATACAAAACATTCCTTTGATATCTAAATAACAATGGAACCAATTTATTTATTGCATTATTGTCCTGAAATCTAATCCCATCCCCCATTATACTAATTTACACATTAAATATAAGGTTGGCCATACAGCAGACGGTAGTAATGACATTGAATAACAACATGGATTTCGGTGCCTCATTTCGATGCCGCTTAAATCTCTGTCGTTTTTTTTTTCATGCGCCCTCTGTAACATCTTGCTCTGATAGCACCACATTCTATACAGTTACAGTTATTTCTATACAGTGTGTTGATAAACACATCAAGATATAAGTAGAGGGGTGCACCACACAGGCTAGTAGACTGTGTTTGAGAGCTTGCATGTGCCCACACAAGCAACTACACACAAGCATCAGGCTATGAAACAACACCTTAGTTTACACAAAACCTTGCTAATGCACTAACTGGCATCTACAGTATTTGAAAAGTTATCAGTAAAGTTGTAAAAACTTTGTTTCACGGTATGCTCTGATAACTTCCAAACTACCTAATAACATTAATCTCTCATATGCATGAGGCTCATATACTGTAGCATCACAATGAATTTGAAGCTCATGCAAAAAGTTTGCTTGTAAAAACATAAATATGTAGGTGACAAACATTCCTCTGCTGCATTGATATTCCCGAGCTGTCAAAGAGGCCATCACCACATGTTATTGCTAATTTAGCAGCTCTGATGGGAGGTAGTCTAATGTTTTGTGCATAGTTGCTGTTAAAATGGGCTGGGAATCTAAATACTTCAACACAGGCATATGTTTAGTTTTTATTATCAATATGTATGGTTTTATTGCTTCTAGGCAAAATTCTAATTGCAGATCGCTTGCCATAGCTTTAAATGTTAAAATGGCTTACCATGGATGCACACACAATGGCAAGTAGCCTAATCAATCTTTCCTCTGCTTTCAAGTTTATGCAGTGCTGATAGCTTGCCATATCTATCGATGTTAAAAAGGCTTGCCTTGGAACTGCCAGGTCATGGACAACAGCAATTGCAAGAAGTTTTATCTATGGAGTCAGTTTTCAAGTTTATCCAATGCATTCTCAAATGCTTCAATACATTTTATGTCTTCCCCCTTAAAACGCAATTATTTTTAACATGCAATAGCCAAGCTAGTAATACATGATGTCCAATGGTACATGGTTAATCAATATTTACAGCTGATATGAAATCAGTATTTGAAAAATAAAGCAAAGATATTACTTGATTATTAATTGACTCTGATGATGATGTAACTTTTCCAAATTTTCCATTTCCCTGTAAGCTTTTTAGGCGGTAAGATATCAATGAATTATGGTGGAGGGCGGGGATGTTTATAAGCTTCTGTTTCTTCCGTATAAGATTCATGAAGGCACTAGTGTCCTAACTAGTGACATTAGGTAATTAATGGTGTAGGCATATTGGACACTGTCTGCAAAGATTGCATATGTCTATACAAATAAGATCTTGAAAGGAGCTACACCTGTGCCATAGCAATAATCTGTAAATGTCCCCCGAAAGAATTGCTTTACTAGAATGCAAGCATCTTGTTTTAATCGTTTAGCTGTTCGGATAATTCAGATGTATTGTAAATCAGATGTACCTTACCTTTTCCTCCCAAAAGAAGATTAAATTTCCACAGTTGTTATGAGTATCTAAAATGTAAAAAAGAAACATACAAACACAAGTATTTTAGTATATCAATAATTGTAATGTAATCATAAGTGTATTAGTTGCTTTAGAGATGAAGAGATACATGACACATTCTCTAATAGGAGCCACCTCCTTTCTGTGTCTGTGTCTGTGAAAGACTTACTGTGCACTGGAACCCCCCCTTCTGCAGCCCTCCCATACTCCCAGTAGGTCCTTTTATTGACACTTTTCTGTCAACTAAGCAGAGCTCTAATAAGGCTAGATGTGTTTGATTGGTGTGTATAGAAACATTTGATATCTGGAGATGCTCATTATGATAAAAATCTGTGGTTATTTTTAACTGAGCAGAAACAAATGGAATACAAAGTTAATGGAAGTGGCACATTGAGCAATGTTGCCCATGAATATGTTTTATCAACAGAATAGTTCAGTCGGCATATATGCCAGTGTTCTACAAATGCAATTTTTATCATATATCACAATTATAGAGCAATGTCTGCCCCATACGTCTATTTCACTATGCATTTTTGTTTCAAGGGTTTTCTTGTTTGTATTGAGATGTGTCTGGCAGCTTTGTGTGAGTTTTTAGTGGTTTGTAAATATTAGTTTACAAAATTTTGCTTCCCATTGATTTGTAGGCTCCCTGAAATAAATTGCATGTAATTAATATATCCATCAAATATTAATGTGCTGCATTCTGTTTATGCCCACCACACATAAGTAGCATGTATCACTAGTTTTGTTTTGGCAGTGATTTAAATAGTAACTTTTAGGGCAATATTCCAAAAGTTTTATTACTAGTGTTGGGTGACAGATTTTTTCACATAGATACTGTACCTGTTAAGAAATTAAAGCTTAACATTAGGTATCTAAGGTAACAAATAATCCTCTGTAAAACAGTCCTCAACCGGCCTCCCTCTACAGTCTACAGTTGACACACCATATGGTCATATTTATTATTAGACTGTGTATTATGTTCTGTTTTAGTTTAAAGGCAATTGTATCTTCCTAGTGTGTCAGCGTACATTGCAAAACAAATAAATCTAACCAAGTGTTATTAATCTTATATTGACTTTTATATTGATTTTAAGAAGTTTAAAAGTTAATCAACACACTTGTGGTGTTTTCAGTTTGTGAGGTGGTTCCCGGTCTTGTGCCAAAGGATGAGGGGTTGACGGGCGAGGATTGGGACATTAAAGGTGAGACCCTCTTGATGCCCTTGAGTGCCAGCCTTGGCGCTCTTTCTGGTTCCTCGCCAGGCTCCAGTTTCGGCTCCTTCTCTCGCTCCATTCCTGGCTGCTATTCTGGCTCCTCAGCACTCTGTAGCGCCACCCATTCTTGATTCTCCTCACTCTCACTCTCTAGCACTGCCCAGTCCCGAGTTCCATCTGGACCCCTGTCCTGGGAATGTTATAGAAAAATATTGTACAACAGACTAGTAAAACTTGTCTGCACACAAAGGATATAAGCATTCCTAGTTGAAATGGTGGGAAAGTGCAAAGTCTGTCAACAGCAATGTTGTTGTGCAAAAACTACAGTCATCATGTGGCATGTGAATGCACTGAACTGACTCATCAGTCTTTGCTTTTAAGATCTTGACAATAATGTTCAATTCACAAATTGATTTTGCCTAGTTGTAAAACTGGCTTTAGTTAAACTTAAGACTTTGCCATCACCCAAATTAGGGGCCCATCATTGCACATACTGTAACAGACAACAAATAACAGACAGACAGGGGTGGACTACAGTAATAAATAGAAAAATAAAACCAGAAAATCACATTTTAAAACAATAGCAGGCATGTTGATATATTTGATTTAGGTAGGACTTGAATTCAGTAGGTGAAATGAAAACCTGCAGTTTTAGCTGTTTTTGCAACTCATTCCATGAAGTTGGGGCACTGTAACTAAAAGCAGTTTTGCCAAATTCTGTTTTAGTTTGTAGAACATCATATCTACTTGATCTTAGATTGTATTCAGATCTACTAGGTGTTAAAAGTGTACCTTGTCTGTGGACATTGTTATTTCCAAAGCCGGTGTTGGATAAACAAATAGCGTGCGTGCAACAGAGGAAAAGTGCTTTGTGCTTTGTGTCTCTAAACTTAAAGTGTGTGTGAATATGAATGCATGTATGTAGACATTAGCCTGGCCTCCGCCTTCCGCTCGATTTCTTTTTCCTACAGTACTCCATCTGGAAAAGCTCTCGTTCACTTCATTTACTTTGGCAAGTTCTCTCCGAACCAACCACCGAACAGAGGGCGTTCCTGAGAGTGATTACGTTTAAGTTGCAAGCCTATCGTTATCGTTGTGTCCCCCTTGGGTAACATACGTCATTACTAAACGTTAGTGATTGAACTCCAATGATTTCAAACTTCTGACAAGAGTCCACCAACCAGGAAATAAACGTTAGCCAATGGATCTAGGCCAGATTCTCTGCGAAGTCACATCGGAATGTGTAAGAAACTACGCATATAATTATGAGAAAAAACAACATAAGATTTAATGAAAAATGGAGAGTTAGTGTGTTCGTTGTGTGGCCGCTATTGCGACCATCACAGGCCAGAAGTATAATTTCAAGAAATGTCATTGTTAGGGAGCACTGCATTTGACACGTTTAAATATTTCAAGATATTTCAAGAAGTTTACATTAGATTGTAATGAAATCATGATCAGACTGTTACCCACATTACAATTCAAGACCAAACATGAATGTATTATTCACAACATACATTTACAGAGATTTCAGAGGTGACCATCACTGTGTGATAATTAGTTCGGCCTGGCACCCTGGGTAGTGAGGAATGTCCTTTGTTTGAAAATGGGAGTAGCCTTATGGCAGCCTTTTGCCCAAATATTGGCATTGCAATATTGAGAACGTACTGCAAGAAATACTAAGAAAAACCTACACTATTACCTATCAACTCAACTAAGAGGTTGAGGTTGGTAACTACTCAAGATAGAACTGTGTACTTTCCATGAAGGTATAGGCAAGTAGTTCTTAGAGACACCTTTAGCCATCAATTCTACAGTAGGTACAATTCTAAACACCACCTCCGTCAAAAATGAGATATCGATGCTCTCCACACATAGTATACATTAATCAAACAATTTTGTCTTACTGATCTGAAATACAGATTTGTAGCCACTGTCTTCCTGGTCTGAAAATACGTTTTTGTAGGCAAAAACTTATAGGAGCCTGTTTAAAAACGCTCATTTAAAAGAAAAGTGGGCCCCAGCTGGTGCTACTGGCTGGGGTGCCTGCACCGTGCGCCAGCGACCTAGATTCGATTCCCGCACCGTGCTCCTTTTCCGGATCCCATCCCCAACTCTCTCCCTGCCGCTCGCTTCCTGTCATTCTCCACTGTCCTGTCATTAGAAGGCATAAAAAGGCCAAAATATATATTTAAAAAAAGAAAAGTGGTCAGACAAAGTTATTTTATTCAATGTACCTACCTGGTAATGTCTGCAGGAACAATTACATTTTCTTAAATACTGGTTCCTTTTTGCTGATGTTTTTAGAATTTCCTTAATAAGTAAGCAGAAACTGTACTGTAAAACTAGATGTACCGCATAGCGGTACAAAATATGACCGCCGCTCAGTCCTGTACATCCTTTCCGCGAAAATAAATCACACTAATCAATTTGTCTCCTTCTTTTACTCCATCCCCCACTCTTGAAACTTTCTCTGTCAGTTCCATGCCGTTTTCAACAGCTATCAAAAACAAAGGTCAATTTTGGATAGATGGATTTTTTGTGAATGTTTCTTCTTCTGCATAAGAGTTTAGTCATCTTTAGTTCATGTGATACTTTATTGTCAATGCACAAATTAAGTAACAGTAGTCTGAAACTAAATGCTGTTTTACATCTAACCAGTGGTGCAAATAACTGACATGTCCAAATGGGCCTTGATGAAATGCGTCGCTAGACTGTTCATACACATTTTAACGGGCCAAAGTTGAAGAGCTGTTGTCCGTTGTTGTTCGTGCAAATATAGGCTGATTCATGTTCCCTTGCATTGTGTAACTGAGGTCCATGGCTTGTCTGGCTTTCACCAGACCAAGCTCATCTTCAAGAAATCAAAAAATAAATAGCGGGCAGATCAGGCTGGGTTCACCCCTAGTCCATAGGCGCCCGATATTGTTTATTTTCTGATTGAGATATCCATGCTCTGGCTATTCTAAATGCAAAAATGTATCAGGGAGTTATGACAAAACTGTAACAAACTAGATCCTAATAGAAAGCTGTTAGCTTCCCTATAGGTAGGCCTATTTACAACATAAATTGTCAATATGCTGGCGACACAAATAAAATCTCCTTTGGAAACCAATGGCTTGAAAGCGCAAATGAAGTAGCCACTTCTAAATGGGACCCATTACACAGTAGCTTAAGGTGTGTTGCTAAAGCAGCCATAATTAAATGAAGGTGTCATTGTTTGGATACTTCACACACACGTGCTTTTTAATCTCACAGACTACAACTACCAAGCTGGAATAAAAGCACATCGATTCCCCTCTCACACCCTGCACGCACTTCAAACAAATAAACAGGCGTCTCAGTCTCACGCATGTATAGGCAAAACTGTATCAGACCGGTGTAACGTTGGTAAATCTTCCATTGCACAGAATTATTTTTGTAGCATGTGCAACAAATGACAGTCAAAAGATACAATTACAGTGCTGCTATCAATTTGCTTGGTATAACCGCATTTATAGTTTTCTACAAATGCAATCAAAATCCTCCATCACTCAACCAACGCTAACAGTAACATTATTGTACTAGGTCCTTATTGATATTATAAGATTAACGTACCTGCAGTAAAAACCAAGCATGTCCGATAAACATTCTCAGATTTATTTCGGCTTCAAGAAGAAATGGGAATTACATTTCATGTGAACATCATCCTATCCTTATTAGACGTTCTCTGCGGTAAACTACAGTCCTTGTGGGAAGCGTCCATTGTTTTTCCAACCCACTTTTAACTTTTAACTTTTAACTCCAACAAAATTAAGTCTCACTGCAACGATGCGCCATCTAGTGGACAAACGACTACTTATCGCCAATACTGGAAATGCAGCCATGATGATGATGATGAATATTTGGCTTTCTTTTAATCCTACTGAATTTGTAATTATGTATCGGCCTTTCTAATACCGATAGTATGTGCGTACCTGTGTGTGTGTGCATGTGTATATGTGTGCACCGCCATCTACAGGCCAATGAGTGTACAGTCACTAAATGTATACATAACCTAAATTTTTTTAGAAACCCCATGGATAAAATTCTACGAAACTTGGCATACCCCCAGAGAATGCCAGGTCAATCATACACATAAAATTTGGTGCAGTTCTGAACATCTTAACTGAAGATAGGGGCGATTAAAGCAGAATGATATTGCATTTTCATTTTTTACCGGGGGGGTGCAAATCACAAATGAGTGATTATGGGCCAGGTTGATGTGGGCCCTTGAGACCAACATACCATAAAAGATTCTTCATCCTCAGTGCCACGGTTCAGGTAGTTATTTAGGAAAAACTGCTTTTTTTGCGGTTCGGGGGGCCCAGGACGGGGGGGAGTGGCCCCCGGGGACGAAACGAAATTCTAGTCTAGTGAAAAGTCTAGAAAGTCTAGTGGGGCTACATACCCACCAAATTTCATGTGCATCTGTGTTTCGGTGTCCCGGGTATTGTTGACCAAAAATTCAGGAAGTAGATGACGGGAAAAGAAAAAAAAACAAAAAAACAATGACAATCATTATATGACCGCTTCGCTAGGCGGTCATAATTAAGCCTCATTGTTTCCATGGTCTTATCTGGGTTTTGCCATGTCATTTTAAGATACATTTAATTTCTTCTGCAATCAATACAAACTTTGACCATATATGTTCTGCAACATTACATTACAAGTTAAACATGACTATTTGCTGAATAAGTAGGATGAAACTGTACTGTAAAAGGATAGTATTACCAGCTTCTTACCATACAACTTCTAACAGATTTACTTTTCCATGAAATCAAAAAATACTTTTACCAGTATATATATGTAAGTATATATATAATACTCTTTTATCAAGGAATCCATGTACATTCTGCAACTTTATCAAATTAAAGGAGTCATAGAATGGATGAACAGAGTATTTTATCTTGTTCCCTGAGGTTAACATATAAGTTATGCAACTTACTTTTTTAAATTTTACAAGCTTACTTTTTTTTTTTATTGAGGACAGGCCCATTATCAATTCTGTCCATCATAGCTTGTAGGTAAAATAACTGCAATTAAATATTGTTTATTAAATGCTGTCCAAATGCTGTATTAAATGGAGATATGAATCCATCTTCTTCTTATGACTTCTTATGACTACATGTATAACTGTCATGAAACCCTGTTTTGTTTTCTACAGGGGTGGACAGTAACTATCTACATATACTTGATTACTGTACTTAAATATAATTTCTGAGAATCTGTACCTAATTTGAGCATTAATATTTTTGTAAACTAGTGACTTTTACTCTACTACATTTGAAATATGAGCATATGGTACTCTTTACTATTAAGCACATTTGAAGTGATTCTTTAAATGCAATAATAGAATCATATTGAAGATGGTCATTCTATGAAACGGGTGCCTTTTCCTCTATAAAAATGTCAACACATTTTCATCAAAAGTAAACCTCTTTTCAATTTATCCCCAGCATTAAAGACATGATCACCCTCCAAAAAATCATATTTGCCCACCTCAGACGTACATTTTTTTCACATTGAAATATAATGGATTTCAATATAATAAATGTGACGGGGTGGTAAATTCCTTGATAAAATGGCTGTAGTTATCTAATATCGTTTACGTTATTTACTTAGCATACATGCCATCAATTAGATATGTAATTTGCTTAGCAATAATAGTGTTAAAACTATAATGGAATCTAATTTTTGTGACGGGGTGGTAGGATTAAGCTTGACAGATCCTTTCATAGTAATGAAAACAACAAATAAACAATATAGAGAATGCCAGGATTGTTCTGCATAGTTTCTTGGGTGCTCTACATGCAGACTATAAAAAATTGTATTTGTGATTTCATTTAAACTAACAGTATGCTTTTTACAGACAAAACAAGTTAATGTGACGGGGTGGTGTTAAGTCAAACCAGAGGACACAAGAGAATCATTAAATATTTACCAAAAAAAGCATGATTTTATTCTGAATAAGTATGTCTAATGTCACCAGGAAAGTATCATTCTGAAAATAACAAACATTTGATACAAATGTAACATTTATGTGGTGATATTTTAGATGTAAATATCATGTTGGTCAATCCGGACACATGGAAATGGCCATGCATTTGCGAAAAATGGTTAAAAATAGCGTGAAATGCTTAAAGAATAGTATTATCTTGTGCATCATGTTATCTTTGTATCTCATCAAATGTTCTGGACGCAAATGGCACCGGTTTCATAGAATGACCCAAGATAATTTTTTCAGTAGTTCAATTTGAACTGTGGTATTGATAGTGACAGCAGGTTCTTCATCCTCCATGATCATGGTGAAGTTGGAATGAAATTAATCACCTGACATTCACTACATAGCTAGATCGTTACATCATAAACTCATAATTGATTATACTATTTTTCATTTGGCAAATGTTTTAAATTTGTGAATAGAGCATGGATAATGATTTAAAATGCATTGCATCCATTTTAACAGTTTCAAAGCTATGAAAATAGGTAAAATGGTGATGTTGGATGTAAGGAACTGAAGGTCTGTTCAAGTCCTAGTGACCAGCAAGGATGACCACCCTATTACTGACAAAATAAACATTACATTTCAATACATTAAAAAGTAAAAAATACTTGTACTTTTGAATACTTAAGTATTTTTAAAAGCAAGTACTCATGTTCTTCAACTCAAGTAAAATTTTGACTAAACAACTTTCACTTGTATTGGAGTAATATTTGACAAGGTGCATCTATACTTTGTCCACCTTTGGTTTTCAGTGACCTAACTGTAGTTGTGCTTCCATTCCATTTCACAAAACACACATGGCAGCATTTTCCCAAAAGTTTTGTTGTGCTCCAGACATGTTAAATAATAGAGCTCTCTTCATCTCTCTCTCTCTCTTTAATTTCTAGTAATATCATAAGACCCTATTTATTTCTATGCAGGAAAAATCTTGATCCTCTGTTTAACTGGAAGCCAGTGGAGATTGTGAAGGCCTGTGGTGATGTGGTTGTTGTGGCTAGTTGAGGTGAGCAGGAGGGCATCTGAGTTTTCAAGTCAAGTCAAGTCAATGCTGAAATTTGATTAGGTGTTAGGCTCAGGACAGAAGACAGAACCAACCTGGACAGAACATACAGTACAGAGAGTACCACATACAGAACCCATACAGGATATATGTATATCACAGAAGACAATACAAAATGCAAATTGCTGAATTACAAGATGTCATATAGAAAGTCTGGTCCCCTATACACTGTAGTTAAATAAGTAACTAAAGGTACACGGGGCAACTTTTTGGGCATTGTTGCTGAGCGACACTTTCCCATTGAGATTGGCCAAATTAGATTGGCCATAATTTCTATCTGAACGATTTGAATACAAGGGCAACATTTTGAGATCATCAAATCAGAATGCTAGGAATTAATCACATGACCATCGGTGAGCTTCTGAATCTTTCAACAAAGATGGCACCGTCGCAACAGTGGAGCAAGGAAAAAGAGAGTTTTAATGTTGAAACCCAAACTGGGCATTTTACCTCATTAAATACTTAAATAACCAACAAACATCTATTTATTGTGCTAAGGTTTTTTTCCCCCAGTAAAATGTAAATGGCCATTAGCCTACCACAGCTCCATTGAGAATGAATGGGATTTGGGTACTGTAACTAGCGGTGTTTTTTTTTTTTTTTTTTTTTTATGTTTTATTAACATTGAATCAAGTTATACAATACAAAACAAATACAATACAATAATAATAAATAAATTAACATGAATTACAGATTAACATGTTTACTTCAACCAAGATGTTTTTAAGCTGCTTTGGTTTTTTCTATGCATTTTATGGATTTCAGGTAAATATTAAAGTCTTTCTTAAAAACAAGAAAGTAGGGAAAATACTTTTTATTCATATGAATAAAAAAAAATCCCTAAAATAATAGCATTCACCAGCAAAAATTCAAAACACCATCAAGCACTTACAGCCAAGAAAAATCTACATATATGTTGGATTCAATTTTGCACTTAACCCTATGAGGCCTGCTCTATTTTCAGGGCATTCTCACTACCTTTAGTTATAAATATTTATCCTGGTCATTGTAAGTGCCATTCACACATGCTGTACTGTATATTGTTTTTCCAGCCGAGTCTACCCAGATCGGCTACCATTTAATGTTTTAATACTTGCATTGAATTGATTTTGATTTTTAAATAATAAAAAGACAAAAAGTGTGTTATACAATTCTTACATTTTGAATGTATTTGGCCTTTCTGCACTCCACATCTGTGAAACAAACTGATCTGACCTGACTGGACCTGAGCATGTGCAGTAGCCTGTGTGTGCACTCATGACGATTCTTTACAACAACTTTTTCCTGCATTGTAATGACAAAGTAAAGACAGAAAAGTGTTTCTTCGTCGAACAAAATGGAATGCAGTGTGAGCCTTGAATTGGATACCATGCAGGGATTTGCTAGGATCTCAAAATAGGGTTATGAACATGCTTTGTCATAGAGGAAAACATAATAGTGTCGGATGATGAACATGCTTTGCCATAGAGAAATATACAAAAACGTTGGGTAGGTTGAGCTATCTGAAGTTATTATTTTGTTGACAATTTGTCTGTTTTTTTTTTTTACGTGATGATCCCTTTGACCCAGAAGGATGTGCTAGGTCAATGGATAGCTCTGTCACTCTCTCATGACATGCGTGCCATATCTATCCGATCATGGGTTTGTGAGTAATGGGTGTGCAGATGAATGCAGAGCAGTATAGACTGTAAATACGATTAAATTTGAATACTTGATCATACGTCTAGGTGGAAAGCCCCACTTCTGCTCTGTCAAGCGATAAGGGTTTCCTCTCGCTAGATAGATAGATAGATAGATAGATAGATAGATAGATACTTTATTGATCTCCAGGGGAAATTCATGAAATTTGCTGTGACAAATTAGCCTGGGTGTTCCCATGCTGCCTTGCGCGCGATTTGATTCACGCTGCTAAGGCAGCCTGGAGACCATGGAGCAAATTTTCGCCTGAGATAGGGAACCAATCACAGAACAGGGGGGAAAGCAAGACGATGATGAGCTATGCACAGGCGCATTTGATAGAAATCCGTGGCACCCAATAAACGGATCTGAGCATTTTTTTCAAATACGAGAAAATGAACGTTTGGTTCCCAGACCACGTCTCATTGAGAAGTGGTGGCGCTAGCCAGGCTAGTGACAAATAATTCCGGAGCTATTTAACAGAGAAGAATGGGTGTGATTTTTTGACCAGTACTGAAAAAGATTTGCTCTTGGGGTCCCCCTATAGCTGAGAAGTGCAATAATAAACAAACTAAATGTGTGTCTTTTGATTAGATCAGATTAGATTAGAAGAGATTACATTACATTACATTACATTCAACTTTATTGTCATTGTGCAGAGTAGCCTACAAGTACGGAGACAACGAAACGCAGTTAGCGTCTAACCAGAAGTGCAAAAAAGCAGAAAAGTGTAATGTGAACACTGTAGACAGGTAGTGCAGTATAAACATATCATAGTGCAGTGTGAACAGTTAGTATACAGTTAAGCAAGTGGCATGGTTCACAGTAGGGATATCTGCAGTGTATTAACAGTAACCTATAAGAGTAGTAAAAAAGTGTATGTGTAGTATTAACAGATATACAGTTGACAGATAGACAGATATACAGTTGACTTTGGAGTCTACAGTATGAAGGCATTAAGGCACTAAAAGAGCACTAGAATATAGGTATGAATATGTGTACAGTACATTTGTAATATAAATAGAATGTATCCGAGTATGAACAGGGAATGCACCAACAGTTGCATTCCATTTTGATTCTGGAGGGGGGGGGGGGGCAGTGTTATACCCCAACATATCTGTTTATTAAGACCTGCTCAGAGTGTGGCAGAGGTACCGTTTGCCCTATTAAGAGTTTATCAAAATGATGTTGGTAAATCGTAAAGAGTAATTTTAAGGTAAAAATACTTTTTACGGGGCCCTTAACTTAATAAAAAGGAAAACAAAACATCTGAATAAATGTATGTCTTTTCATTTTTAAGCCCTTTTACAATGTTGCCCACACTATACACATCATATTTGATAATTATTACATGTTATGATCATCAAACAAATCTCACACATCCTCAAAACTATGTCAATAACAATATTTAATGCCCGAAATGTGGATTTAGCCTGACCCAGACCAGTACTGAGACTATCGTTTGACAGGTATGCCGGGGGAACTTATTTCAGTGCTTAACTGTTACATAGAGCATATTAGAATAATGATCAGGGTGATGTTGCAGTTGACCTTGGTGATTTTGCAGTCTTGTCTGCATATATCCCTTCTCTTTTTCCAGTTTACTAAGCTACCTTCAGAACACTACTGGGATATTTTGTGGTCCTGTTTTGGAAAATGCTTACTAATCTAAAACTACAGGACATTTCCAAATATACACTAGTGTGGTCGGCATGGTGCTTAGTTTCAGACCAATGCTTGACCTCATTTATAAATACTTTCAAAACATTTCCTTGAGGCTTAAGTGATCTAGCCTGGAGAGCCAGCCCACTTAATCCCACCCACACAATTGGAGGTCGGGAAGTTTGGTCTGGACATGTTCCATTGAGAAACAACCATGCGAACGAGAGCAGTTCAGACTAATTAAATTGTATGAACAGGCTTTATTCAAGGATGAGCAACAGTGCCTAGTCTATCACGTCACCTGAGTGCACTTTGGTTGATTTTGTTTACACAAAAAAGTTGTCGCTAGAAAAGCTTTAGCTTACATTAAGATGTCACGGTCACGTCTGTTGTAGGCCACAACATAACCTATGATTTGAAAAAATGATGGAAAGCTAATTGAAACTAAAACAGCGAGAAGAATAATGTTTTGGTTCAGGATTCATAGTAGGCTACTTTGTTGCTCTGATTGGTTAGGTCTATTCATAGACAGTAAAAGATATGGACAGAGTTATCACCTAGACATCAGTAGAGACGAGTGAAGCAAATTTCAACGGTTTCCTGTCGGTCGATGAGGCTTTCTGCGCAGGCTCAGGGGATGTAGATGTGACGTAGGCACTTAGTCTAAATCGTGTAACAGCGTGTCCTAACCGGATCCGAGCAAGCGACTATCTTGTAGCATTCGGTGTTATCTGTCTACACTGAATCCGTTAAATATTCCCTTCTATTGTGTCATATTTCTCATTTAAAATAGCAGAGCAACGCGAGCGACAAATGGAAATAGACACGGGGCGTCCGACAAAAGTTCTCCCAAAACGTTGCATTGCATCGCGCTGCTCGCGTCGCTTGCAGTCAGGACACTCTAATTGAATACAATGGAATTAACCGGATTTTATCACTAATGTTAGGACACGCTGTAACTCTTGTGATAGCTGCACCGAAAAAATTAAACCTCACCAAAGCCCGTCTACTCACTCAGTCTGTCACAGTCGTAGGCTACTACACCTACGAGTGGGCTATGCTATGTACCTCTGTAGAATTACAAATGTACAGTACAGTATATGGTTATGGGATTTGGCAGGCGCTTTTGTCCAAAGCCATGTATATCCTAAAATGATCAAGAAATCAGTCAAAAATATTTGAACAGGATGTTTTTTTTTCTTTATTTGAATTAAAGTAGCTTAGAGCATGGCATGTGGTTGTTTCCGATCATGATGAAAAGGGACACAATCTGCAAGCATAGATCTGTAAATAAACTAGATGTACCGCAGAGCGGTACTAAATATGACGCCGCGCGTCCAGCACATTTTTTCCACAAAAATAAGTCACGCTTGTCAAATTGTGTTCATTTCCTACTTCCTTTTTTGTGTGTTAGTAATTGAGTGTGTGCAGAGTGCGTGGTTGTTTTTGTGTATATGTGTTTTGTGTGTGTTTTTGTGTGTGTGTGTGTGTGTGTGTGTGTGTGTGTTTGTGTATGTAGGTGTGTGTGTGTGTGTGTGTGTGTGTGTGTGTGTGTTTGTGTATGTAGGTGTGTTTGTGTGTGTGTGTGCATGTGTAGTGTGTGTGTGTGTTTACGTGTCTTTGTGTGTGTGCGTTTTTATGTGTGTGTGTATGTGTGTGTGTGTGTGTGTGTCTTTATGTATGTGTACATAAATAAAGCAAATCAGGGAACCACCTACTCTTTGCGATAAGTGCCATGGGATCTTTAACAACCATGGTGAATCAGGACCTCAATTTAACATTCATGCAAAGTAAAACATCTCCTTCAGTACAGTGTCCCTGTCACTGCAATAGGACATTGGGATTGATATTTGTTCGGTGTAGGTGGCGCTATACATGAAATGAGTGGTTATGGAATGGGTTGACATGGCCCCTTAACCCTTTAGCCGCCAGGGTTTAAAAAAAATACATTGGATTTTTACATCAAAATTTCAAAAGGCCATGGCTTGCAAGTGGTCAGAGATCCTATTGTAAATGTGAAAATCATTGAGTATGAACAGAAGTTTATGAAGGGGGTAAATTTACTTATCTAATTTGCATATTATGACGTCACTGGATGGTAACCACCGTGAATTATGCACATTTCAGTAAATACTAGATGTTGAATATATTTGAGCAGTTTTACTTTCATTTTTTGTCATTTCACCGACATAACAAATGAACAGGAAAACAGTCACATGTAAACCAACAATAGTAAACTATTACTATAATCACAAACCCTATGCTACTATACAATAAAGTAGCCTGGTCAAATCAGTTCCATATCGCGGGTGACTTTGAAGTTCTTCAGAGCCCTATTTTTACAACCCCTGCTGTCTATACCACGTCCATTACGGACACTATCATCACTATTGTCACTGGCACCTCCAGCTATGTTGGGCAGAGGGTCGAAATAAGCATGGTATGCTTAGTGGACACTGTCGCAAAGACGCATCTCCATTCACAGACGCTCCGTGACTATCAGTCAATAGACGATCGATCATATTCTCCAAAAGGCAGATATGAATTTTTTTTTCAACATTTGGTGTATTTCTGCTTCAATTTGTGCAAAACTATAGCCTGACGAGCCAGACCCACATTAAAATGTAGGGTCTGGGCACTCACCGTTCGCAGTGCTCAGTCCGAGGGGTGGGATAATTGGTTGTCTTTCAAATTCCCTCTGCACGCAATAGGGCAGCGCTGAGTCCCATGCGTTTTCCCACCAGCGGAGTTAGTTGGCTAGTTCAAACTTTTGCCATCTTAAAACAAGCTTAACTCGTGTCACACTGTTGGCCAACAGCAACATCCATCTTCTTTGTTTTCAAGTAGCAGAGAATTCAAGCCAAACCGTTGCAACTCTGCCATCAATCATTATGTTAAGCCCGCCTAACGACTCTATACACGATTTTATTGGCCTGATAGAAGTTTAATTTTTCGAGCTCACAAGCCAACGGAGAGTTGCTAGACTAGCCCTGGAAGCAAATGTAATTTGCTGCCGCTAGGGTGCGTTTGGATTTCTAGGCTAGCAAAACTATGGCCCGCATCGCTTCCGCGTTATGGAGGAAATGCACGTCTTCTTCGTGTGTTTCTCGCGTGTTTTTCGCATGCTTCCTGAAAACTTTGAAAAAAAAGCTTGAGCTTGAATCGAAGATCTGGGTGTCTACCAACTAGTGGTCAAGAGTACAAATGAGATTTTACACTGTACTTGCGTCTATCGTCTGTTTTATTCAGTAATGACGCTTGTCGCAATATTGCGACATGGGTGGTTAGAGGGTTAAGATCAACATACAAAAAAGGTGGTCCTCCTAACTATGGTTCTGAGATATTCACAGAAAACTGTGTCCGCCCTACCCTCCTTTCTGGGGGTCCAGTCCAGCGGGGGGGCTACAGATCAAAACGAAAAACAATGGTTCCATGCTATCCTTGTGGAGCTACATTCCCACCAAGTTTCGTGCACCCCGGTCTTTCACTGTCCCGGGAATCCTTGACGGAAAATTGGCCATGCAAAAAAGAAAAAATAAATAATAAATAATAATCTGACTAAACCTATGACCGCCGCTTCGCTGCGCAGCGGTCATAATAAAGGGATAACGTTAACCGCGATTGAAATGGGCTGAGATTGGGTCAATGTAGGCCCTTAATTTGTTACCACTACTTTTACATTTACTTTTCTTAAATGTCCTAGTTAAAAAATGTGATTTTATATAAACAGCACTTGCCACATTCATAGCCTACTGTCAATCCATCAAAACTTGAAATGTTGTGGTCCGATGCTTCCATTCCTATCCAGAGAATACGGTTATTTTGCTCCTGTGCAACACTTTAACCCCTTTCTGGTCGCATGCTCATTACGTTAATTAGGTCATGATAGCATTGCTTTTGGAAAAAAGTTTATTACTCAGCCGTAAAGTCAGAGGTTACGACGCAATGTTTTATTTCTCCGAAAATAGAAAAGGTTCATATAAAGGCTTAAAATGCTTCAGTTCTAACATTATTTGATGTCAAAGTGGCCCAAATGAACGGGCTTCAATGGAATAGCTAGCTGGAAGTGGTCTCCTATTAGCCTCAGATCAGTCTCAGTGCATTTTTCCCCCAAATGTCGGTTGAAACACACCCCATAATCACATCCCAATCAGCTGTGTCAGACTCAAATTCTGACTAGAATTGAGTATGACTATGTTAGGCTATCCCCCCTCCTATCCTGCCTCCCCACAAATTTTAACAGTGTCCTCTGACTCTGTCCCCTTTGACTTTTGGACTAACACAAACATAATATCTAAATAATATATAATATAAAATATAATAAGTAATAATGCAGTAAATTAGGTAAAACTACCTGCTCACGATGACGTGCTAATTTTTTATCCCCAGTTAACATGAATCCCATCGAGATCCGTAACAACACCGGGCGCAGCCATCTTTGTTTGTCAAGTCGTACGGTTATCCTCATTCTGCTCAGTGTACTCTCGGGAGCCCCGAGTGGGACAGTTGATATTACGACCAACAGGGGGCGAGTCTCGGTGAAATGTCGCGAGACAGCTGGAAGATTTCACACTTTCCAACGCGGGCAGGCGGTGTACGATGTATCTGGATTACAGCATAACGTCAGAGGGTAAAGTCATGACTTCTAGTTGTAGTCCGTTTATGAAACAAAAGGTCTGACATTTTCACAGTTAGTAGATTATTACTGTATACACACTGAAACATATTCTTGGTGGATAACTTCTCTGATTTGGCTTCATAATATTTTTTTGAAGAATAGGTCTTAACATTGGAGCTGCTCTTCGATTGGAATGCAAACAATGGGGGTGCTGGTTTTCACTTTACCTCCTTATTCGGTTGTTAAGTCCGACGTCACAGGCCAAACAGCTTTTTCGTCAAAAAAAGTTTACTGGCGCAGCCAGCCGGTTTTCGCAACTTGTAGCCTAAACCTTGTCACCATCACCCCCATTTTAGTGAGAGTAAAACAAAATCGCTTAACTTTAACAGAGTAATTACTGTAGCTGTGCAGCTAGAACAAATCAAGGGTAATGTTCAGGCTTCCACAGAAAATAGGATTTTATTAGGTTGAGGCAACAAGTGAGTAGGCTAGGATGACACTTTTCTTAAAGGCTACTTTGAATAGAGGGGAAAATATTTATTTTTGCTGTCTATGAAAAAAAAAACAAGCGGCTCTGAAAGCCGTTGGACCAGGAAAGAGATGTATTATCGCATAATTGCTCATCACTTAATAACCGAATAGACAATAAAAGGAAAAGGCAGAAAAATTGTGCCAATCTGGATAAGCGGTCATTGCTACGTACAGTAGCATTGCCTAATTATTATTCATGGTCCTGCCCACTTGGTTGGTTCGTAACCACCCACAGAAATTCTGACAGAATCTAGATTTAGCTAGTGCTAACACACTTGCTACTTACAGAATTTTTACAGAATTTTGAATGCAAAGGCAATAAGACAGCGAACCTGTTTATTATGCCTAAACATAAGATCTACATGTCCTGCAGGGGGTTTGCATCAAAGTTGGTATTGATAGATAGATAGATAGAAGCTTTATT
Organism: Alosa sapidissima; assembly: GCF_018492685.1. Classification (NCBI taxonomy): domain Eukaryota; kingdom Metazoa; phylum Chordata; class Actinopteri; order Clupeiformes; family Clupeidae; genus Alosa; species Alosa sapidissima. The sequence continues at coordinate 18,356,234 of NC_055969.1, forward strand.
GTCATTGCATAAAATACAGAGTATCAAGACAACGAAATTCAAGTTCAAGAGTTGCAACTCAGTGCTTTTTTAAAAATTGAAACCTGGAGTTGTGCCATCACGGAGGTTGCCCACCTCTCCACCAGCCATAAGTACTTTTATCTAAGGAAATCCTATTTAAAAAGAGTTATATGTAACTACATGACCTAGTGTGGTAGACATTAGTGGGCTGCATTGGGATTGGGTCGTAGCCTGGCTAGCGCCACCACTTCTCAATGAGACGTGGTCTGGGAACCAAACGTTAATTTTTTCGTATTTGAAAAAAATTCCCAGATCCGTTTATTGGGTGCCACGGATGTCTATCAAATGCGTCTGTGCATAGCTCATCATCGTCTTGCTTTCCCCCTTGTTCTGTGATTGGTCCCCTATCTCAGGCGAAAATTTGCTCCATGGTCTCCAGGCTGCCTTAGCAGCGTGAATCAAATCGCGCGCAAGGCAGCATGGGAACACCCAGGCTAATTGGGTCGCAGGACCCAGCGCAAATCTCGCGGGAGCGGGCGGTTTGAACTTTGCTGCGAGCGGGAACGGGCAGCTAAATAATAAATGATGTGGAAAAGAATCTCAAACGAGACACAAAATCAATGCATCTCTATTACTGTGTGGGCATAAAGTCTCAGAGTTTTGCGGGTGCAGGCGAGAGTAGACATAGGCCTACACATTGCGGGATCGGGCGGAGTGTAACACACACGTTGCAGGTGCAGGCGGTAATGGCCAGATATTCGGTGGGAGCGGGATGAAGAGGGCTCTAGTAGACACTACCGTCATTTTGTATGTGTTTGATTAGCATTTTTGCCTGTTCCGGTTTGTCAGAAAAAATTCCTATGAGCGAATTAATGGGGTTACGAAAATAAAAAAAAATATTGCCTCCGATAGTTAGCCTAAATAACTGCTTGTGAGTCCCCACATTCGTTTCCTTTCAATAAAATTGGCGTGTATGTTGTCTCCGTGAGGACTTTATCTGCTATATCTCTAAAATATGACTGTTGCCTCAGCTACCAGCAAAAAACATTAAACTACAAACTGTCTCATAGCCGAATGTGTCACAAGGCGTGCAGAAGCTAACCATAGTTAGCTTTTCCAAGTGAGGAGTTTTCTCATAAAGATCATGCAGTTTACAGAAGGGTTTGGCTGTCAAAATCGGTTGTATAGAATAAATCAGATGTTTTATAGACTGTAATAAGTTACATGAGAAGTCGAGGGGAGAGAGTAGTAAAGAGTTATCTGTAACCATAGATACCTCTCAACTGTCCTGCTTGCTGCTGCAGGCAGGCGACATGCTGTAGTCCGCTTATTTTTTGCGGACTACCAATCAGAGCAAAGCTTATTTACATATTAAATATTCATGAGAAAAGCAGTCGTCTCCTCTACCAGGATTTTCAGACAATGCTAGAATAGCTTGAAATAAGCTATCCAAGGCATTTCCAACTGAAATAATGTTACAAACTTGATCAAAGGACATCAAGGATTATAACAAAATTAATGAAATAGGTCTGGCATGGGATTTTGAATCCCTGGTGGTGAAACATTTGGGTGTGAGAGGAGAAACTGCATTTAAGAGCAGATGACTGTGGAGGGGGTTTGGCCAGTGCTCAACAACTTCTCTCCTTGTCATGTTGTCAACACTCAGCAGCTTGTTATGACTTCCCAAGTAAATGATTTATTGCCAGTGTTATAGCTATCAATCCTCCCCCTAAGCATTTACTACTGGCAGTATCATATTCCCAAATAAGTCATTATAAATAGATCCCACATTTCTAAAATAATGTTCCCCTCTAGATTAGAAATACCTTATTTACATATAAATTGGGCTGTAATGTGACAATCCTGTTTCCTATGAGTCTCACCAAGCCAAATCATTGTTTATTCTTACGGTGTTATATTTTATTGGTCAAACAAAACTAATTTACAAAGCAGCATCTGGAATGTCTGTTTCTTGTTGAAACCTGGCTAACTTCAGACAGCAAAGCTGTTCTTGTTGAAACCTGTCCCCTAAATTATAATTTCTTCCACTCAACTAGACAGGGTAAACGAGGGGGTGGAATTGCCACCATTTTCTCAAACAAATATAGTTGCACTAGAGTCAATTTTGGCAATTTCTCTTCCTTTGAGTATATCGCCCTCACTCTGAAGGCTGACCCAGCTATACTTCTATTGACCTTATACCGCCCTCCTAAACTATGAACGAAAATATCCATGATCTAAAAAAGATCCTGTAGGAAAGCTTAGAGAGCATACAAAAACTAAGTTACAGGTTCACCGTGCCATTCTAAAAGAAAAAATATCAAATTATAATAGAGCTGGTCGAAGTGAGAGAAGGATCCACTAGTCCAATAACTCTAGGATGTTGTTCTCCACCATTGACAGGCTACTGCATCAAATGCCCGACACACTCAGTCAGGCATCCTCTCTAAGATGTGAAGAATATGCAGACTTCTTCTTCCTGGAATATGGAAGTTTCTCCTTGCCACTGTTGCCATATGGCGTGCTTGTAGGGGGTTAAGGGTTAAGGCTGCCAGTCTTCCGGTCATTGTGTTCCTTAAACATCTGTATATAAAGTCATATAATCACAACACAAGAACAAGAACATACTAAGGCTAACCGCTTAGAGTCCACATCAACAGGGCCTAAGCATTTGTTAGCAAAGCCTATAAACTACAATAAAAGTATTTCTGATATGTTGCTGATTGGATCATAAATTGCCACAGCAACAAAAAGGAACGACTGATTCTTTTCTATTACTGTGTTACATGTTCTATATTCTGATATGTTGCTGATTGGATAATAAACGGCCACATCAACAAAGAGGAATGACTGATATTGACTGATTCTTTTTTATTTTTGTGTTACATGTTCCAAATGTAAAGCACTTTGAGCTGCATTCTGTGTATGAGAGGTGCTACAAATAAAACTTATTGTATTATTATTATTATTATTATTATTATCAAATGGAGGTCTGAAAATACAAGAATACTGTCCTGTTAAAATACAGGAAAATACAAGAAATACTGTGCTGTTACAACTGCTATTAAGAAACAAAAATGTATGAAAAAGCCTTTAATTAAACATACCAAACATTCTGAGGATAGTGCATTTTCCTTGTTTGACTTAACTTACACCCACTTAAAAAGAGCACCTGTTTGAAGTTATTACTGACAATAGTCTCCTAGTAGCTCTCTGAGCCATTTTATTAATAATTTAATCATCTACAAACATATGACTACTAAGATTACAAAGTTTGAAAGTTATTAATTTGATACAAGACTTCATCATATAAGCCACATTACTGGATTAGATCAATTCAATGTCATATTTTCAATGTGTAGCAACCTCTACACAAGTACTTATTGAAATGTCCCACAGACTCTGCCAAATGATTTCACTAGTGTGCATGCACGTATATAAATAATTAAAGATATTTCAAAAGACATTTACTTACCCCTTTGGATTGCAAAGCTGCCCCGTTTTGACTGCCAGCAGCTCCTAGCTCGATTGTAAATTCCGCACTAAGACCCTGTCCCATACAAGGTAATATGGAGTGTGTCCGATCAAGTTACTTATTCACACACACACATCTGAACATGGCAGCTTTGACAACAACATTTTTGCTGTGGCTGCTATATTTATTTCTGACAGCTGCAACAGTTGCAAAATCAGTGGCTGGGCCATCAAAATATAAATCTTGGTGAGATTAAATGCTATTGCCGTATAAGGCGTAGTGCCATTGAAATGAACTGGGCATGTACCCACACAGATCTTTAATACTTCAACTTTTTAAAATGCTCTTTTAATTACTATATACTGCCATCTTTGTGGATTATTTTAAAATATCATTATTTCAAACATAGTTATTGTTATTGTGTCATATCTTATTTCATTAAGGCATACACCCCTCTCTCCAGATAAACTGGTTAATGATGTAGATAAAAATGTATTGCGAAGGCTTCTACTGCAGATGGCTGTTGAGTCTCGAAACAATTTATGGTATCAGTTCAGGCCTGACAGCACTGTGCAGCACTGTTGCTGTCATTGTATACGTTGAGTTCTGTGATCTGTTGTCTGGATCACGGAAGGACCTCTGGGGGTTTTTTTTAATAGAAGGACACACGAGAGGTGTCTGTCTACTCCAAATCATTGGAAGTATAAAGCATGTGATGTTTGCCATCCTGATGGGGAGTGACAATTTATTGGGCTGCCCACAGCCGAAGGGGCCATATTTTTTAAAAGGACATATTTAGTCTTATTTTAAACTCTTTTAGATCTGGTGTGAGAGCTTTAGATCTGGGCTGCATGTAACTGTTAGAACTTGGCTGTTGAAGGGTTAGGGTGAGTGACATTCCAGGGCCGTTGTCTTTGACAGGATGTGCCAATTACAGTGACAGTGGGGAGGGGTACTCTGTGTGCTGACACCTACCTCATCATATTCATTGTGTTCTGTAGGGCCACTGGCTCTGGGGTAAAAATGTTTAATTCTTAGTAGTGAAACCAAATCAAATTTCTGAATGCTTTTATCGCCTATGTGTAGCCAAGACCCATGTTTACAAGATTCAGAGCTCAAAATATATACCAAATTCAATTTGGTAAATTGAGAACAGATGGGCTTTAGGACTATTGTTGATCTCATTGCGTATTCTTCATTGTCTGTTGATTGTTGCCAGTAGAAACAAATGAATTCCCAGTGTGACAACCTGCAAAATGTAGATGTAAAAATGTACTGTAGATGATGTAGGCTAGTATAGAGTTCGATAAAGTTGGATTGCTCCAGAACTCACACCAATGGATTGTGTCTTAAGGGAGCCACACCACTTTTATGAGACTAGCGCTGTTCTGTTGACCTTTAGTTATGTTGCTACTGAGCATGAAGGACAGGCCAGTTATCAGTTCTGTCCAACATTGATGGTAGGTTTAGAAAAAAGTCAACATATTTTAATCATATCACAATAATACCAATAACCGTGATCCTTTTGGTCATGATTTTTCATCAAATGTTCATACTGTATCTCTAGTGGCTGGTGAAAAAGTTGAGTGGCTGGTAGATTTTGGAATCCACCAGCCACAATGGTAGGTGTAAAAAATATTTCCATCCCTATATGTTACAGTATGTGATATGTCTTAATAGGGCCCCTCAGTCAAATTATGTTATGTTATTATTATGTTATTAACCCCTGATATCTGAATGGGGCCCCTCAGTCAAATAACACAGGTCACACTATATGTGATAATCATGCTTCTTAATAGTCATCTTTTTTCACAGCAAGATGCCTTAAATCTGCTGATAGTTATAGTTACCCCCCTAGAATTGCTGAGTTAATAACTTTTTGTTGTCTTTTTACATAAGTCAGGGATTATACATAGCAAAGTAGGTTTAGGAAAAAATTGAACACGCACGCACTATGACTTCACAAAATCTCACTCTAACTAACTTGAAGGCAATTCGTTTTTGTAATCATTTAAATGTTCAGATAAATTAGATGCATTACCTTTTCCTCTTCAAATCAGACAGATTTTCCACAGTTTTTAGATTGTCTAAGAAAAATAAAAGGTACAAAGTCAAACTTTTTGCAACATGAATAAATGTAACATACCGGTAGACAACGTAATGTAGCATCAATTGCAATAATATCAGTTGGTGTAGCCCTTTCATGTTTTAGAGGGGACAGTTCCTATGAGCTTCCCCCCCTGTGAGTGGGGGAGCAGAGTGTAGACTTACTGAGTGCTGGAACTCTCCCTGGCACGTTGTATTCCTCCCCTCTCCCCTGCATCTCCTTATATTGACCATATCCTACGGTGGCCCTGAAGTGCCAAACACAATGCAAGCACAGTGCAAACGAAATTTTATTACCAATAAGGCAAGGTTTGTTTGACAGATGTTGTTTGACATATTTAAAGATTAACCTCAACCTCACTGTCATGTACAACAGCAAAACACATGGTTTACTTGAAAACAAGGGCCAATTGTTTTGTGATTTTGTTTTATTTTGGGAAATTATTTTTGTGAGTATTTTAAACTGATCAATTTATGGGATGAATACACATTTTAAAAATGAAATAACCTTGTGATAGCATTTTATATCTTGAGATGCTCTTTACGGTAAGTGTGGCTATTTTTAGCAGTTTTTAACAGTAAAACAATGTAAAACAATTTCACCAGAAGGGACACATTAAGCAATGTTGTTTATGGATATATTCTTAGTATATCTACATAAAATTCTTCAGTTGACCTATACTATGGCATCACTGTAATAAAAATAAATATTTTTAATACTTTATAATAATTAGAGTTTCATACATGCATTATACATTTATTTGTCTTTCCCTCTGTGTTTTTATGCCCAACCCAAGGGATTGGGTATGTGTGTGTGTGTGTGTGTGTATGTGTGTGTGTGTGTGTGTGTGTGTGTGTGTATGTGTGTATGTGTGTGTGTGTGTGTGTGTGTGTGTATGTGTGTGTGTGTGTGTGTGTATGTGTGTGTGTGTGTGTGTGTGTGTGTGTGTGGTAAACGAGATGTCAGCGGTTTGTAAATATTAAATGCACTACATTTTGTTTCCCAGTGATTGACAGGCTCTCTTAAATAAATTGCATGATATCAATATGCCTATCAAATACTATTCTATTTATGCCCGACACACATACACAGCATGTCTCCAGGGCTTTTTTTGCCAGTGCTAGTGACAGAAGTAGTCAAATGTAGGGCAACATTCCAAAAGTACAGGGTACAGCCATTTTATTCCTGGTGTGGTGTGACATTTCTTGGAAGCAGTGTGGACTCACGGACACTCCACATTACTCAAAGTAGCCAACCTGGTCCCATTAGCAAAATGTTCCCCTGGGAACGTTTTCACAAACCCAGCCAAACGTCCAACCAGGCACGTTTCTGGGGTGCAAACTAGCTAGCGGGGGTGCTAAAGACAGACGTTTAGACGTTGTTTACTATAGTTAGGTCTGGTCAAACTAAATTGTAGCTTACACAAGCTCAGCAGTATTATTTGGTTACCAAACCAAAGTTTTGGATTAATAGTGCCTATATCTCCCTACGTTTTACAAAATATAAGGGCACAAACCCTGAACTGCCGTCTATGAGTTAGCTGCCATATCTTGTTGTTGTTTTTTCGCGAGCATCCTGGGGGATTTAGCTGAATTGTCAACGCGCTCGACTTCCGCTCCGAGGTGCAGCTGTTCGCGGGTTCGAATCCGGCTGTGTGCAGGGCCGAGCCGTGCAATTCAACACAACACAAAGACCAGACTCAGCACACTGCCAGATTCGAACCCGCGAACAGCTGCACCTCGGAGCGGAAGTTGAGCGTGTTTAATGTCAAATTGTCATGACAAAAGACACTCCAAACAAATTTAATGTCAAGTTGTCATGACAAATACATTTTCTGGTAATGTCACCCTGGTTAATGTCAAGTTGTCATTACAAAGACATCCCAAACAAATTTAATGTCAACTTGTCATGACCAAGACAACTTCTGGTAAATTCACTTTGATTAATGTCAAGTTGTCATAATCAAGATAACCCAACGTCAACTTGTCATGACAAAAAACAAATAACACTTAATGACAGAAGTCGTTAACGTTTATGACTTGTTTATAATGTTTATGACACATTCATGACTGTGTCATGTCATATGACTGCGTCATGTCACTCTTATGTAGATACCTTCAAGTAAAGTGTTAACGCAACAACACAGCCATACACAGCCAAATCTTAAATTATGGATTCGGTATTCAGGATTCAGTGCATCCCTAATCTCAACCAAATTCAATGGGTCATCTCCTAATCCCACCCCCATCTCTCCCCTACTTCACTTCCGGTTTCTCTCCATTATCCTGTCAATTAAAGGCAAATCCCCCCCCCCCCCAAAATATAGGAAACCAGAAAAAGCATAAACAGTCACTCTGGTTACACAGCCACAGTTACTATGAGTCATTGAGTCAGCTCCCTTCAAAACAATAATTATATCATACATTATATATATATAAAATACCTGGGAATGACAACATTTTTGTACTGTATTTATCCCTGTGTGGCTCATACAGTACCGAGTCATGATAGTAACAACATTACTGAATGGAACAACTACATGCCACAGCTGATGAGTTAATCCCACAGTTACTCTCAGGCTTGTGGATTGAAGGGTTTGTGCTGTTAGCTCTCCAGCTGCTCTCCTTGACATTTACATGCTCCAAGTTTGGGATTGCTCAAAGATTGTTGATACTTTGAAGTCAGCAGCTCGTTAAGATTCATCCAAGGGGATAATTTATTGCCATGAGTTACATGAGTTACAGCCAGCTTTCAACCCTGTCCCTCAAGTATTTACTGCAGGCATCGTCTTCCAAAAACAGCAGTTACTGTATACATAAATCCTAAATTGCTAATATTAGATTCACTGTAAATAACTGTGAAACTACACTGAACACAATACACTGAAAATATTATTTATTTTTACTGTGGTATTCTTTAAGTGCAAAACAAAACAGCAAAGAAGCTTCTCAATGGGTGCCTGACAATGCAAGAAATGTTGTTAAAACATAGAACAGACAAATGCACAGTAATTTGCAAAAATGTGGCCACCAAGATTTTCAAGATTAAAGTTAATTATCTTGTAATGTAATACTACTGTATATGATATGGGTTAGATATATTCAATGCCACACGAGTTCAGCCAAATGTATCACTAGTGTGCATGCAAGTATATAAATAATTAAAGATATTTCAAAAGACATATCTTAAGTCTTACCCATTTGGATAGCAAACATGTCTCACATGTTGCTACGTTAATTGCCAGCAGCTGCTAGCCAGATTGTAACTATATTGCTAAGACCCTGTCCCAAGGTAATACATTGTTGTGAGATGTGTCTGATCCTGTTCCTTATTAACACACAGGCCATAGTAGCCTTTGACGGTCACATTTTTTTCTCTGGCTGCTGCTACATTTATTTCTCACTGTCCTCTTTGCCGGCAACCTCAAAGAACTTCATAAGGGACAGCTGCAACAGTTGCAAAATGAGACTGTAAAGTTAAACCCAGATTTAGTTTTAATAAATCTTTTAGGTGGTTATTACTAATGTTTGTGTGTTTTGTGAAAAACCTTCACTAAAACAAATTAGTTGATTGTAATAGTCAAGTGAAATATGCATCATGTTAAGTAAAGACAACAATAAAGTTAATGTTTTTGCAAAGCAGAGAAGAGGTCTAATTTGTGCAGTTTAGGCTACTTATTGCTGCTGCTTATTTAACTCAAACTTTATCATTGACATTGGTGTTTCTGTCTGTAGATGGTTAACACTAAATGAAACATCTCACACAAGTCACACAAATGAAACAGATTAGCCTACAAACTTCACACAGTGTCTTGGGCTTCGGGGCCCCCTTAGGCCCATTAACGATCCCTGGATACAGCATGAAAGAACAGTTTTTAAATATGTAAAATCAGATTATTAGCGTCACTGAATACATTTGAATGGGCTGCTTCTGTTCTATGCTAGCTTGCACTCTCTTTTTACTAAGAAGGCTATTGTCATTTGGGTGGCTGCATTTGGACTCTAACAGGCTAATCATAATCTATAAACTTAATCTTGAAGCAACACCATGGAGTAATGTTTATTTTAGTAATTTTACCATTAAATAAAGACGTCAAGCTCATTTTAATGCAACACTGACTTACAATAAGCAAAATGTCTGAAATTGCAGTGTCTGTAATTGCACTTAGCTTACTACGAGGCACCTGCAGGAATGAGTGCTATGGACACCCATCAATGCCCTCATCCTTGCTCCATGCTGCCTCCATCCTTTCTGTTTTCGTTGTTTACAAAAAACATTTTGTGATGACCTTGAGGTCTATGTTAATGAATCAGCTTAACAGTGTGTGATAATAAGCCTAGCCTAGCCTAGCCTACAACTTCTGTAATTGTTGCGTGCATGCACTGTTATTCTCTCTCCTGTTCAAATAAAAGCTCTGTGTGCGTATAGTTCTGCATTAAAGGTCCCATGTGTAACTTCTCCCATCTAGTGTTTATGGATTATATTGCAACCTAATAGAACTACGGTAGCCATCGCACATCAAAAACATAACACCCAATTTACACCAAAGATCCGCGTTGACACAAAACCGTCGCAGAAGGAGTTGCAGCGGTGTGAATTCAATGGGGCACGTCATTGCCAGCTGTTGCAAGCCATAGCAAGGCATTTAACGTTACCATCTAGCAGCTCATCTCATTGCGAATCTATCTAGATGATGACCGTAGTTCCGGACTCCTAAATAGGTGTGTTAAAACATAAACTTTTTCTCTTTTGTCATTGCTTGTGTGTGATGCCAATGAAACACACTTTCGGACATGGAATAAATAATTTAATTTTGCCTGTTAACCGAGCTAGTTAGCTAACGTTAGCACAGTAAACTGAAAGTTAATGGTGATGTTCGCTAGCTAGGTAGCAGCTAAGGACTTTGTTTAAACTTGTTGCAAACTAACCTGAAATAACATACATTCAGCAACTTTGTGGTAGTCTGCTGGTTCTAGCAAAACTATGGTAGGTTAGTTTATCAACTGTTGTCGTGGAAAACTTCCGAATCCAATTGTTCACTTAACAATTACCACTTGACTATTTAGTAATTTAGCACTCAACAAGGCGTCCGAAGGAGACAATGTAGATAGAAGATTTTCCAAAGACTGTTGATCTTTATTCACCATACTGCAATGATAGTACAGCCCAACCAAAGTCCAGACCAACCATCAAAGCAATAGGGAGATGTCATCAGCTAGGGCCCCGATGCAAATCTGCCTATATGGATGGCTATACACTATATTTTATAGGCCTACCCCTCGAGAAGTGCCGCCTTCTCGCGCCATTCACCAATCAGCATTAAGCAGGGTCGCTTACATTGGTGGAAACCATCTTCCCATCATACATAAAACTATATGCAAACCTATCTAATGCATAGGAAACATATGTAAAATAGTGTAACCTTGAGTTGTTCTGGTTCTTTCCAGTTTTGGGAAATAGGGCCTTCTTATTCTTATTCTCTTCCTAGCGGACAGGCCCTAACTCATAAGACACAGTGGCCTCCTACTCCCTGTCCTGTCCTCACCAGCTGGATAACACCTCTCCCTAAACCATCTGAGGGGATCCTCTCATCCTGGTACCCCCAGTACTTTTCCACTCACCCCAATCCTCCGACAGTTGGTCTGGCCTACACAAGATTGTGACCTCACACTGTTCACAGCAAATGCAGTGACATTAAGACTTATGACACTCATGACTATATTCTTCTGAATCATAAAATCCCATGCAATAGTATAAACTGTAATAAATACTGTCTCTGGGTCTAGAGCCCTTGAACAGGTGGCTGTGCACAAGAGCTTTGCTGAGACAGTGACAGATCATGAACAAAGTTATTTTTTCTCTTTATTTGTTTTGTTGGAAAATGCAACGGCAATGTCGGAATGTTAGGAAGACATGTAGCTTGTAGAAAATGGGTTCATAACTTACATCGCTGAATGTAGGGAAATTCAGCAGATGAATCCAAGAAAGTTTTTCTTTGCATGCCAAAGACGGCGCTGTATTTCACAAATGTCCCTAGCCGGTCACCGTTATTTTAAAATGGCGCACGTAGATGGAGCATTTATAAAAGCTATGTATGTGTAAATGCCGATTTCTAAGCCCATAGGTATGCTCAGAGCCCGTCTACGGAGAGCCTTGGCACTTCCTATTAAGCCCTATTGTATCGAAATTGGTTACAGTTCCATTAGAATTCCACTGGGGACGAGCGCAGGTTGAATGGGGGTCTATGGAGCTAGACGGCTAAATTTATCTTTCACCTGCTTGTCGTGGAAGAATCGTATATTTTATTGTAGTTTTTGCAAGTTCAATATAGATTTTAGATTTAAAGTGGAATGAACGAGTACTTATGTGCTTTTCATTTCTTACAGCTTCGGTCGTTGTTGCCCATAACACGCTAGCATTGTGCTAATGAATGACGTCATTGACATATTTGAAAGGCTTTTGTGTTTCCACACAGCGAAACACCTCGCGATTTTCGGCCAGCGAAATTTCGCCTCAGGGGCGTGACGGCGAAACCGCTAACCTTTTGACTGCAGTGTCTAGCCAGTGGTGGCAAGCGAGCTAATTAAGCTAATCAGCTAATTCAAACGTTGAAGATATCCAGGGGTCTTTATGACTCGACTAAGACTATGTTGCCTATAAACAACAATTCATGTTCATAGAAACAACAAGGTCAATAAGACATAATATATTTCATACCTGTGTTGCAGCATGTAGCCTAGCTGTCTAGCTAGGTTTACAATGCAATCCAATGTCCTAAAATACTAGCATTTCGCCTGTCAGCTAGCTAAAAAGATCGAGTGCTTAAACTAACATATATAGTGGTCTATTTAGTGGTGTATGTGCTCTGACTAAGTTCGTGTGGCATATAAACCACAATTCGTGTTGATACAAGTGCCAATGTTTGTGTAGAAACATTTTAATCACATACAAATGTTTGTGTTACAGCTCAGGTAGTCTCCGCCATCTTGGTCAGACTTTTTTGTAACTCCCGCCTCCAATCACAAAGACGCGGACCTGATTGGTTCTCGAATGGTCCTCATTTAAATAAAGTTAAACTTTGGCCAACTTTGTTTCGCCTGCCTCGGCGATTCGCTTTCATTTCGCCCAACTAGGGCGAATTTCGTCTCCATTCAACCTCAATGAGAGCGACGCGAAATTTCGTTGTGTGGAAACACACCGCGTGACTTTAAAAATATAATAATCAACAGTGTGTATTTTCTTTGCCTCTCCTATCGAATGCAACATTCAAATTACTACTCAAAAAATAATATCCAGAGAAGTGTACATGGGCGTAGATTTAGGGTGGGACGCTAAGGACTAGTCCTAATCAATATTTTAAGATGACAAAATTGTCCACACCAATATTTTAGCGAACTCATTTGTGCTGCTGATCATTCCGACAGCCAGCACAACATTAGGCTACAAGAAACGTCATATGATTTGCTGAAAAACAGAGGGGGAAGGGGCTATCTGACATGCACGCTACACGCACGGAGAGTGCCAAAAAGCACAGGCTACTGGCAGTCAAGCGAGCGGGTGTGTGTCAACGACAATGGTAAGTTAGGGCTGTCTGCCAATACATAGCCTATCCCATAAAAGGACAGAGTAAAACATTGTGATATTCCCTTTGCCCTTCAGCATATACATGTTTGCCCCTTTTTGTGGTTTGTAGATCAGCTATGCCACTCAAAAATACGAAGCTTTTTCATTATTCAGTCTAGGCAAAATAACTAGCCATACAAACTGGCAACTTTGTATGGCTGACCAGGCTTTCAAATGCGGATTTTACTGTGTAAAATAGCATTAGCTGTTAGGATATTACCCAAGATATTGTCACAGCTAAACCTAGCTTCTGTAATCTTCCAACCAAAGTTAGGAGTCATGTTGAATAGGCTAAGGGTGTGCCGCACGGACAGTCGCATATAGGCACAGAATAGAAGTCACCATCACTGACTGTTAGGCTAATTGGGCTAGCCTACCAATCTTGCAGTCGCAATAAACAATGGATCCGAGACATTTTCCTGTTCCTATATTCTGTTTATGTAGGCTAATGTATTTGTGAATGTAGCCTGCACAATGCAAATAAATAAAAGATAAACTGTTCCATTTCCATACTCATAGAAATGAACATTGTGAAAACCGTGAGACTGAAAGCTAATTGCATTCACGTTCCTCTTAAAGTGACAGGCACTCAATTAGATTTACACACCACAAATGTGATGATATTAAAGACAAGTGTAGCCTAATCATTTAAATATCAATATGATGTATTCAAATTGCTAAATATGTTTAGCTATTAGTAATCATGCAGATAATAAAATACTATAAATAATTAAAAATATAAGTTTATAGTTTATATGAATTCCAAAATATGACAACCATCACTTATTATGTGTGTTTGTGTGGAGAGTCAATCAAATTCTATGATTGCCACTGATGTGAATGATCTCACAAATCACAAACCAAATAAAATTTAAAAAAAATCGCAATAGTATCGAAATCAAGATTCTTCACTTGCTATTGGTATTGAAACAATAATGTTGGTATCGTGACAACAGGAGTTGTGAATGTGTCCCCACCAAAGCTGAGACCAAACCTACGCCCTTGGAAGTGCATATTAAGGCCCTCGCCTGCGAGTGCCCTCAAGTGAAATCTGAAGAGAAACTGCAACCAGTCCAGAAACCGGAAGTAACCAGACAGTGCCAATTCTCTTCCTATTAGACATTCTCTGGGATGCTTCGAATTGGTGGTGGTGGTAATTAAACATGAATGAGGCCACATTTATGAATGGGAAATGTTAAAATAGCTAACAAACAACTGAAAACGTTCCACACTGTCCCTTTAAGTTGATTTTGACAATGTCTTTACAGAATATTGTTAATAGCCTACTGTCATGCAGTTTATGGGATAAGGTGCAGAGTTGGGAAGTTATGGTAGGCCAGCTTGGTGTGAATATACACACAGGCAAATTTCTCTCTTGTTGTTGAGTAGCCTGATATGCACAGTGCATACAGCTGTACACCTGCAGGCCTGCCTGCTAACTAATGTTGCAGTAAGTAGGAGCATCATGTTTTTTACTTGGAGTAGCACATTTATTATTTAGCATTGTATCCATATTAAGATGAATTACTGTAGGCCCATCTCAAACAGGTCACACAAATTAAACAGTTCACAAAACTAAGATAGTAAATTGTGGCAGGTCTGATAGATCCTGACAAAACAAACCAATAATTCCATCAAACTCTTACTTTGTCTTATAGTCCAACCATCAAAAAGACAACTAACAGGCATATTAGAATGCAAACATTTATTAGGTAGTATATGTTGTCAAAGAATGGCCACATGAATCAGGATATTAATCCAAATGAAAGTGCCAAGAGTGAAGAGGATTTACTCGGCAACCTCCTTGCTCTAGGAAAAAGATACAACATGAAATTGATTAGTTGTGAAGGCAAAACATCTTCACACAACTTAACAAATATAATTCATGACTTTATGACATAATATATCCACAGCCTTACCTTTCCAGAGTCACGGCTCTTGGCCCTCATCTTGTTGACCTGGGATTCAGCAATGTCAGCACGCTCCTCAGCCTCCTCCAGCTCATGCTGAACCTTCCTGAATTTAGATAGGTAGCCATTGGCTTGTTCCTCCTGATAATGAGTAAATGTATTTAGTGAATATAAAGTATTGTTTCTGTATTCTGTTAACATATTCTGTGAATATGTTATCCCTTGTAAAATGTACAAGACATCCAAAGACATTTTCCTTTACAAATGGGATAATAAATACTACTCACAGCTTCCTCAGCCTGTCTCTTGTAGGCCTTGACCTTCAGCTGCAGCTTGTCAACCAGATCCTGGAGTCTGGCAACATTCTTCTTGTCCTCCTCAGTCTGAAGTAAAAAAAAAAAAACTATCAAGCAATGTCCCTTCCTCAAGGTTGATGCTGTTCCAAAGTTTAAAAATATTTTTTGTACCTGGTAGGTGAGCTCTTTGACCCTCCTCTCGTATTTGCGAACTCCCTTGACAGCATCAGCACCACGTTTCTGTTCAGCCTCAACCTCACTTTCCAGCTCACGAACCTTTACATGATGAATAATTGCATTGTAAGTAATGGCTTTGTTAATGAATTACATGTGGAATATATGTCCTCATACCCATTTTTTGTTTAATTACCCTGGACTCCAGTTTCTGGAGCTGTTTCTTGCCACCCTTCATGGCCAGATTCTCAGCCTCATCCAGGCGGTGCTGCAGATCCTTCACAGTAACCTCCAGGTTCTTCTTCATCCTCTCCAGATGAGAACTGGTGTCCTGCTCCTTCTTCAGCTCCTCTGCCATCATGGCAGCCTAGATTATGACATGGTGGGTTTCATCAATCATATAAATCAAATGAAATAAACCGTATGTATCTTAATATATAATTTAGTTTAACATTATAAGCTCCATTTACATCAGTGATGGCTTTCTTGGCCTTATCTTCAGCATTTCTAGCCTCTTGGACAATGTCGTCAACTTCACCTTGGACCTGAACCAAGTCAGCCTCAAGCTTCTTCTTGGTGTTAATCAGACTTGTGTTCTAGAGTTCAGAGATCATGTCAATCACATGTTAAAAAGGTGGAAAATCTCTGGAAATATTTTGAAGGATTGAAATGGCGCTAAAACATGTTACAGCTGAGCTGAATTGCTTTTCAATGATTTCAAGCAACATTCCGTACCTGGGAGTGCAAGAGGCCGACACGCTCACTGGCATCAACCAGCTCCTGTTCAGCCACTTTGCGGCCTCTCTCTGTCTGCTCCAGGGCAGCTCTGAGCTCCTCAATCTCAGCCATCATCAGGTTGTTCCTACGCTCCACCATAGCAACCTGTTCCTTCATGTCTTCTTGTCCTCTGACCGCATCATCAAGGTGCAGTTGGGCATCCTAATGGAAAAACATGGAATGTCAAAAGACTAGGGATTAGAAACGGTTCAAAGAACAAAAACAAAAAACGGAAACAAAAAAACATTTTTGGGATGAACTATTTTAATTTTTAATTAGCTGGTTCATAGCAGTATTGTTCCTTCATTGTTCAGTCACCGGCCCACACAGTCTTCCCAGGCCCATTTTATGACTGCATTTCTCAAAATCTGTAAGCTACTACAAGTAACACATCATGTTAATTAGCCTACTAACAGTGTGTGAAATAACCTACCAAAGACACCAAGAAAACATCTATGTTTCGTCTTATGCAATTGGCTGCAATGCTTAGCTTAGGCTTTTAACAGTTAGCCTTGATATCGGGTTTATTTTGATTTAAGCTTTAAGGCTTGTTGTGAAGAAAAAAAGCTAAGGCTACAGAGCCACTTGTCACAGGCTAAATCAATTTGTAAAGATAATGTCATTCTTAATAGAAAGGTTATTAATTGGTCTTCTATAACATTCTAGACAGGCCTTGGAACACTGGAAAAGGAGCGTAAAAATAATGTGTCTACTTGGAACAAATCAAAATGAAAAGCAATCCTCATTTAATCCCTGCAAAAGATGTGTATTGTTCTACTAATATTTCGGACTAAATTACATAGTATCATATTATGAGGATATACTTGTTGTACTATCAATCGAATATCGTTAAATAAGATCACACAGGTTTCCTGTACTGACCTTGAGTTGACCTTGCACATTTCTTAGTTGTTTCTGGGACTCAGAGGCCTGGCGGTTAGCATGGCTCAGCTGAATCTCCATCTCATTGAGGTCTCCCTCCATCTTCTTCTTGATTCTCAGGGCATCATTTCTGCTCCTGACCTCAGAGTCCAGAGTGCTCTGCATGGACTCAATCACCCTCTGGCTGTTCCTCTTGATCTGCTCCATCTCCTCATCCTTTTCTGCAAGCTTCCTGTCAACCTCACCCTTGATCTGGTTCAGCTCAAGCTGCACGCGGAGAATTTTGGACTCCTCATGCTCGAGAGTTCCCTTAACAAAAAAATATGAAAAATGTAAAGATGTAAATAACATCTTTTCAGTTTCTCATTACTGTAAAGCTTGTCTGAGTTTCTACCTCAGCCTCTTCCAGGGCAGTCTGGATCTCGGACTTCTCAGTCTCAACTGTCTTCTTGGCCTTCTCCAGCTCATGGATGCTCTTTCCAGTCTCACCCAGCTGCTCAGTCAGGTCAGAAATCTCCTCTGCAAATGTGCAGTTATAATATTACAGTAAACAGATTTTTAAACACCATTTCCATTTAAGTGGAATAGACTTTATATATCAGGTTATTTTGACTCACGTTGCAAATTCTTGTTCTCCCTCTTCAGGGTCTCAAGGTGGTCAAGAGACTCCTCATAGGAGTTCTTCATCTTGAACAACTCAGTGCTGAGAGAACGAGCCTCTTTCTGGGCACCCTCCAGCTCAGCCTGACCCTCCTCATACTTCTGCTTCCACTCTGCCAGGACCTTCAAGAAACATTTTTGGTGTAAAACATTTTTATTTATTCATCTTATTATTCAACTTGTATCTACATTCCACATCTGAATATAGTTTTGTAAGTATTACAGTACCTTGTCAAAGTTCCTCTGCTTCTTGTCAAGGTTGGCAGCCAGAGCATTGGCTCTCTCCACATCAATCATGAGGTCCTCAACTTCACCCTGAAGTCTCTGCTTGGTCTTCTCCAGAGATGCACACTTGGAGTTGACCGCCTCAATTTGTTCCTCAGCGTCCTGCAGACGCTGGGCAAGCTTTTTCCTGATAAAGCAATAGATTTGTGTCAGAGGACATGATGTTTTCCTTGAAAATTATACATTTCAGTATATAACATAATGACCCACAACCACATTCTATAGGTTTCTTTGCATATTTGATACATACTTGGACTCCTCAAGCTCCTCAGTGCGCTGGATGGCATCAGTTTCATACTTGGTCCTCCACTGAGCAACCTCGCTGTTGGCCTTGGACATGCCACGCTGCAGTTCAGCTTTAGCCTCCTGCTCTTCCTCAAACTGCTCCCTCAGGAGGTCGCAGTCATGACGTGCAGACTGAACAGCATGGGCCAGGGCATTCTTGGCCTGTTTTGTTAATGAGTGTTTATAGTGTTTATATAGTTATAGTTGCACAAGTTATGATTGAAGCGAGACAGTTGTCTGTCAATACTCTTTACCTTAACTTCCTCTTCATTCAGCCTCTTCAATTCTTCTATTTGCTGAGTGTATGCCTGTTTGCTTCTGGTCAACTGAGAAACCAGGCCATCTTTCTCTTCCACCTGACGTCCAAGCTCACCTGGTTGACAATTGTGTTTTCTTAGCATATAGACAAATACAAACTTTGCATACACATTTTAAGACTCTTACTTACCATTTTCAGTCTGAAGTCTTGCTCTCTGAGCACTGATGTCGTTGAGCTGGCGGCTACACTCATCACTCTTGGCCTTGGTTTCACCAAGTTGGTCTTCAAGGGTGCGGCACATCTTTTCCAGATTTGACTGTATATGATAAGGTATGTGAGCCACAAGAGGATTGGGAAAATAATAGAGTTATAGAAATATAGCACCTTAGTGACAAGTTAACAAGTTTGTAAGTTGGTGTGTTTAGATTTAATGTAGCATTTCAGTGAAACATGAAGTTTGCAAGTTGGTTTATTCAAAGCATGAAATGACAACATACATATCACTGACCTTAGATTTAGCAACGGCCTCCATGTTGCTGGAGAGATCATCAATCTCCATCTTGTATTCACTCTTTTCCTTCTCAAGCTTCTGCTTGACACGCTGGAGGTTGTCAATCTGCTCTCCCAGCTCAGCAACACTGTCGGCCTGCTTCTTGCGGAGAGCTGCAGCAGTGGCTTCATGCTGCAGGGTGGACTCCTCAAGATCTCGACGCAGCTTCTGGAACTCAGCCTCACGCTTCTTGTTCATCTCAATTTGAGCAGCAGTTGCACCACCAGCCTCTTCAAGCCTCTCACTGATCTCCTCAAGTTCCCTGGAGAGATCAGCTCTCTGCTTCTCAACCTTGGCACGAGCTGCACGCTCAGCCTCGATCTCTTCCTCCAATTCTTCAATGCGGGCCTAATAGTTGCAAAAAAGCATGTAGTAATTACTAAAGTTTTAAGGATATGCAAAACACTTTTTGAAAATGTACCAGAATAAGCAAACCTGAAGCTCCTTGATCTTTTTCTGAAGCTGAGCTCCAAGTGATTGTTCATCTTCAATCTTACTTAGAAGTTGGCTTGTTTCAAAGTCCTTCCTGAAATGGATGAACAAAATAACCTGAACTTGGCTGTATACATAGAAATTGAACAGCAATATTTCTTTACTGGTAATAGATATTGCTTTTACTTCTTAATCTTCTCCTCAGACTGCTGCTTGTCATTCTCCAGATCCATGATATTCTCCTGGGACAGCTTCAGGTCACCCTCAAGCTTTCTCTTGGCTCTTTCAAGGTCCATGCGAAGCTTCTTTTCTTGCTCCAGGGAACCCTCAAGCTGCAGATGTAGGTGTGTGAAGTGAGTAAGTGGAAAATAGTACCAAGTTTGCAATGCTTTCACACCTATAGATTAAGAACTTACATCATCGACTTGCTGTTCAAGCTTAGTCTTAGATTTGGTCAGAGTGTTGACTTTGTCTTCCTCTGCTTGAAGATCATCAAGAGTCTGCTGGTGGGCCTCTTGAAGGGCTTTCTTCTCCTTTGTCAGCTTAGCAATGGACTCATCCTGAGAGGCCATCTCTTCAGTCAGGTTCTTGACCTGCACATAGAAAATGTTGCATTAGTGAACAGTGTCACTTAGATAATTTATTTTCAACAGACTACATTGATCGGCATCTTTATAAATCCCAACCTTGTTCTCGGTGGCATGTTTTTCCTTCTCCACTTTGGCCAAGGTCAGCTCCAGATCATCAATGTCCTTCTTGAGCTCAGAGCACTCATCCTCCAGTTTCCTCTTCTTGGCAGTCAGCTCAGCATTAATTTCCTCTTCATCCTCCAGTCTCTCGGTTGTCTCTTTGAGTTTGGCCTCAAGCTGGATTTTACTCTTGATCAGACCCTCACACCTTTCCTCTGCATCATTTAGACCCTCATTTCCCTATTGTAAATATAAGATGAAAGCATGATTTGTATTGAATACACAATGCTGGGGCTGGTAGTGGTATGATTGTGAATATTGAAATGGTACAATATATACAGTACTTACAGATGCCACTTGCAGTGCCAGGTCATTCCTCTCTTGCACCAGAGCAACCATCTTCTCTTCCAGCTCCTTCTTCCTGGCCTCTGCCTTTGCACAGTTTTCTTTGAGTTTATCATAGTTCTCTTTCATGTTGGCTAGCTCCTTCTCAGTTTCAGCACTCTTCAGCAGAGGCTTAATCTTGTAGTAAACCTTCATCCATGGCCAAGTCTTGACATTCATGAATGAGCGTATATTGTACTGGATGGCGTAGATTGCCTCCCTATACAAGAAGGGTAGTGACATTTATCTTTAAACCTTCTATGTTGAATTATGATTACATGAAGCAGGTGGAAAGTATCTGTTCATATTGATGAAATGAAGACATTAGGCTACTGAGCTCTGCTCTACTCACTGCCGGCAGATGTCATGTCAACAATATGGCCACTATATGGCCAGTGTTGTTAAATACAAAATTACCTCCTTTCCATCATCTTCACAAACTCCCTCCTCATCAGGTATGCACGGCAGAGAGCCTGAGTCATTGTGACCAAGGTTGCCAATTTTTCATCTCGCATCTCCTCAAGGGTACCCAACAAACCAGCTTTGAAGAACACCTGTTTGGCAGAGGCAAAAACTATATGAGCCTTTGAAGAGAGATTAATCATCTTGAAATACAAATCTACTCAGAAAATCATTACCTTAGTGTGTCCAAATTTGTACTGAGTGTGATCAACATCAATGGATCCCAAGAGCTTCTCAGCAGCCTTCTTGTTATCAATGAACTGACCCTCAGGGATAACACTGGCATTCAGCACTTTGTATCTGGACATAATGAACACTTGTGTCATTTTCCCTGTCTAAATTCTGTAGTCTATATAATACATTATATCTCAGTTCACTATGTCAGTTCACCTCTGCTTGAAATCACCATAAAGGATTCTGCTTGGGAAACCTTTTCTGCAGATTCTGATACCCTCCAGCACACCATTGCACCTCAGCTGATGGATAACCAGGAAATTCTGCATAAGACCTGTCAAAAATAGAGATGCCATTTTTGAAGGAATTACAAGGTGTAGAAAAATGGACATGTCTTTATTAACCACCAAAAGTCCTTTACCTGGTTTCTTGATCTCATTTGGAATAAGACAACGCACAAAGTGAGGATGGGTGCTCCTCAAGTTGGTCATCAGTTTTCCCAGATTCTCCTGTTGATGAAAATGCAGTCAAATTATCCACTAACCATTCAATAACATGGTTGATTTGTTTGTCTCAAACTGCCCTAAACATACCCTAAACTGCGAGGACACAGTCTGCATGGAGCCACCCTTTTTCTTACCACCCTTCTTACTGCCACCAGTCTCTGTTGATATACAAATTATATTTTATAATTCTGTTACATATGTAGAAATGAATACAATGGATATTTTTTACTTGTATAGAGTATAGTTAGTTTTGAGTATAGTTTTGTTACCCTCAACAACAGGTGGGTACAAGACAGGCAGGAGTTTTACTCCCGACTTCTGGTACAGCTGCACAACAGAATCATTCAGTGGATCCTTGTTCTTGTCCAGCCACCCACCAACATTGTAGTCCACAGTGCCGGCATAGTGCACCAGGGAGAAGTGGGCCTCAGCCTTGCCTTTGGCAGGCTTTGGCTTCTCAAAGGCCTTAGTTTTGCCAAGATGTTGGTCGTACAGTTTGTTCTTGAAAGTGGTGTCAGAGGCCTTGGGGAACATGCACTCCTCTTCAAGGATGGCAAAGATTCCCATAGGCTGTTGGAAAATCAGTTTAGTTTAATAGTAGATATCATGAAACATTACAAATTTGGCTCCTTTTGTTGATTAAAACCGACCTTCTCAATCAGCTCAATGCAAGCAGCTAAGTCCATGCCGAAGTCAATGAACTCCCATTCAATGCCCTCTTTCTTGTACTCCT